>NW_006399974.1:4000518-4021308 GCF_000299155.1 Elephantulus edwardii | reverse complement strand
AGGGACGGCGCAGGAGGGGAAGACCCTCTATGAGATGGATCAATTCAGTGACTGGGGTAATCGGGATGGGTGTGTCAGAGGCGGTGCAGTTGGCGCAGGATAGAGCAGGGTTTAGGGCTGTTGTGCATAGGGTGGCTATGAGTCGGAAATGACTCGACGGCACATAATAACAACAACAACAACATATACCCCACTACCCTACCCACTAAATCAGTCCATCTCATTGAGGGTCTTCCTCTCCTGTGCTGTCCCTCCACCCTCCCAAGCATGATGTCCCTCTCCAAGGACTGATCCCACCTTGAAACATGTCGAAAGAGTATGTCAGGTGAAGCTTCAGAATCCTTGACTCCTGGAGGCCTGGTTTTACTCTCTGTAGGAGGAACTTGTTTTTTTTTCTTAGCAGTCCATGGTGTATTCAATACTCTTCTCCAACACCACAGCTCAAAGGCATCAGTTCTCCTTCTATCATCCCTAGTCATTGTCCAGTTCTTTGATGCAAAGCAAGTGATTGCAAAGACCATGGCCTTCATCAGGCACACCTTAGTTTCCAGACTGACATCATTGCTCTTCAGTACTTTGGCGAGGTCTTTGACAGCAGACTTTTCCAATGTAATATGTCTTTTAATTTCCTGGCTGCTGTGCCAAGAGTGTTGATTGTGGAGCCAAGCAAACTAAAGCTGTTTACAGTCTCAATCTCTTCATCATCCATCATGATGTTACCAACTGGCCCAGTGGTGACAATCTTTGTTTTCTTGACGTTGAGCTTCAATCCATATTGAAGGATGCAGTCCTTGACCTTCTTCAGCAAGCACTTCAGATCCTCCTCCATTTCAGCAAGCAGGCTTGTGTCATCTGCAGTTTGTTCATTAATCTTCCTCCAATCCTGATGACACATTTCTCCTCACAGAGCCCCGCCTCCAGGATAATCTGTTCTGCATGTAGACTGAAAAGGTATGGAGATAGAACACATCCCTCGTATAGGTCCTTCTCAAATTTGAACCATGCAGTGTTCCCTTACTCTGTTTTGATGACTGCCTCCAGTCCAAATATAAGTTTTTGGGATTCCCATCTTTCACAGAGTTAAGCCAGAATTTGTTGTGGTCCACACAGTCAAATGCCTTTTGATCTAAACAATAGTCATTGTAATTATTTGCATCAGAGAGCTAGACAGGAATAAGGTGACAGAAGAAGAAACAATGCCTTTGAGTTGTGATGTTAGAAAAGAGTATTGAACATACCATGGACTGCTAAGAGAACAAACAGATTTATCCTGGAGAGGGTAAAACCAAGTGGTTCCTTGCAGGAAAGGATTTTGAAGCTCTGGCTGATATACTTTGGGCATGTTTTCAGGAAGAACCAGTCCTCCTTAAAGAAGAACATCATGCTTGGAAGGGTGGAGGGACAGCACAAGAGAGGATTTACAACGAGATAGATCAATACGGTAACGGTAACGGAGGTAATAAGGGTAAGTGTGTCTGAACAGTGAGATTGGCTCAGGATAGGACAGGGTTCAAAGCTATTTTACATAGGGTCACTATGAGTCACAGGCGACTTGATAGCACATAGCAACAAAATGGCTAATATGGCTAAGAAGCACAACTTTTGGAAGTCCTTTTACTGGTATTTCTAAATTTCTTTGGAGGATTTTCATTTACAAAAGAGGAGAAGAAAAGTGTTTCTTATAGTGAGGTCATATTTTGAGATGCTTTAGAATGTAAAGTTGATAATTTTTATAGGTCTTGATTGTGAACTAAGCAAAAGAAATAATATTGTTTTAAAATATCATCTCTTATCACTGTATTGGGATTATTATTACAAAATTGTCCATGTACAGAGGGCATATCTAGTATTCTCCTCCCCCCAACTTCTCCCTTCTATTTTTTATCTAACTGCTACCATTGCCTCTTTCACTACCTTCCTCCTTTTATTTCATACCAAAATTCAAATCCACTGATGGAGAGTCATTTCTGACTCCTATGAACTCATAACAACATAGAGAATTGCCTCATAGAGTTTCCATCTTTTTTTTTATTGGGAAAAACATATTGGGGGTACAAGGATGTGAGGGTTGGGGGCAGAAGGGTGAGGATGGGCCAGGATGCAGTTGCAGAGCTGCACAGTTTGGTCGGTGGGGGGAGCAGGTGAAGGAAATGATGAGGGTCCAGAGGGGACCAGATACTGCAGAGGAATGACAAGCATTTTCCAATGGTAATTAAACCAACTGTCTTATTGATTTGGGAATTGGATGCCGACTCTCTGGCTTCTTCATGCTGAATAGGGGCATAGATGTAAAGTGGGGAAGGGAGGATGCTTTATCATCTTACTGGTGGTCTTGGGTTAAAGCTGCTTACCTTCCTGCTCTGTTAGAAGATATTTTCCTGTCATTTGCTCCCCTCTGGACTGCAAAGTGTTGTCCCAGGTGGGTCCAGTGGGGATGGCTGGTTGAACCCAGAGTCTCCATCCTCTTTTGCTTCCTTAGCTGTCAGTTGTATTTCCTTTTTTGTCACTGGCACTGGGTTCAGGGTCAATTCTGGAGTAAAACTCAGAGTTAAGGTTACCTATAGGAAAGGGAGCAAACCTAGAGAGAACAAACTTGTGAGTTACAAATAGAAGGGCTTTGAGGGTGTTGCTTTCAGGTTTACTGGGGGGTGGGGGTGGCAGAAGGTGGCCTAGGTAACATTGGATACCTTAGGCATTCTTTTTTTTTCTCCTTCCCCACCCAGGGGTCAATCTGGGGACAATGGCACAATCTGGGGACTGAGGAACTCACCTTGAGGGCCATGACGGCTCACCCCAAGCCGAGGGCCGAGGGCAGCCTGCCCCGGGCAGAGGGCCGCGACGGCTCACCCTGAGCCAGGGGCCGAGGGCAGCCCGCCCCGGGAAGAGGGCCGAGGGCATCCCGCCCCAAGCTGGGGGCTGAGGGCAGCCCGCCCTGGGCAGAAGGCCGTGACGGCTTGCCCCGACCTGGGAGAGTTTCCATCTTTATGGAAACACAGTTTAGCATCTTTCTCCTATGTGGTAGCTTTTTTTGTTGTTCTTAGGTGCCACTGAGTCAAGTACAACCCACAGCAAGCCTATGGACAACAGATGTGAATGCTGTCCTGTCTTCCACCACCCTCACAATCTCAGACATACTTGTATCCACTGTTGCAGTCACTGTGTCAATTCATGAGGATCTTCCTCTCTTTTGCTGCCCCTTCTTCATCTTTCCGAGCATAATGTCCCTCTCTAAGGAACAGCCTTTCCTAGCAACATGCCCAGAGTTTGGGAGATGTCAAAAAGCTGACCTTTTGGATAGCAACCAAGAACTTTAACAACTGTGCCACCAGAGAGCTGTGCATTTTATAAGCATCATTCTATACACCAAATATGGAACACCAAAGCCAAGAAAATCTAAGAGCATTTCACTCACATATTCCATCTCTCATTGACATGCTATCTAGATTACAGCAGGAAATTTTCTTGGGAGTTAGTAGCCTGGGTGTTGCCCAACTAGTATTTACAGAGTTAGTTTACTGAACTAACTCAATACTAACTAGTATTTATTGAGTTTAGTTCTACTGAAGAAGTGGAAGTAAAAGGAGAGGGTAGTATAGGAAAGAGTGGAATGGGAGGGGGGACAAGGACCACAAATCTACCACCACACAAAGCGGCAATGGAATCTGTGAGCTTTAGTTGTCTAATAACAATCACAACAACAATAATAGTAAAATCTAATTCTTCTGGGCCAGGCATTGTTCATACTGTGTGTGTTGTTTTTTAATTTTTTATTCTCATAAGTACGTTATGGGTTAGGTTCTATTATCATCATCTTCCTATGACACATGAAGAAATGGAGGTACAGAAAGAGGATTCCATTTACCCAAGGTAACACGGGTAATAAGTGTTCAAGGAGAGATGTGGGCACACTAATTCTGGGCCCTGAGCTTATGCTTATACTCATGCTGCCTTGCTAGAAAAGCCATATCCCAGAGCACTGAATATGTGCCAGCCCTTTTCCAAAAGCAGAGTTCAATCTAGGATGGCCAAGGGAAGCAGAAGAGGTTGGAGGCCAGTTCCTTTTTTTAATAAAACTGCTAACCTACCTCTGGCCTTTGAGCTCTCAGTTTAAGCAGCCTTCCCTTTTAAAGCTGGTGTGGTCTGTCATGGGCCACCTATACTTCGACCTGGAAATGGGTGAGCTCATTTTTTTACCCAGCCTTTGATTCAGAAGAGTAATGTGTAGAGGTGGCTGTTGGGTGGCTTCCCCCTGCCAGTTTCCCTGGCTCTATTTATAGTCATGTTTTTGCATTAATATTTTATACTTAGCTAAATTGTGCGCATTGCATTTGAGTCCAGGTTTGCCTTGTTTAAAAACATCCAAATTGGGATTAAGTATTCAGGCTGTAATCTCTTTAGTGGGTGTCTGTCTGTTGGATTTGTAAAATATAAAGAGTCTTATTGAAATATTGTAACTTTAATATTTTTTATCGTCTCTATAGAAATGACTTCTAAATGAATTTAGAAACTAGGAAAGACATTGGACAGATACCAAAGAACCGAGCAGTCCCTTATTATTTTTCAGGCCAGTTGTAGCAGAGCCCACATCTGTGGAAGCGGCCCCGTTGAGATTTCTTCCCTCCAAGCAGTAATATGCTATGCTCCTTGGTCCAGGATAGTAAATTCCCTTGAGGTCTCTAATCTTCCCCCGCCCCACTGCCCTGCTTAATTTGTAATATTGTTGTTCTAAGCCAACACAGCTTTCCTTACTATTGAACAGCTAGGTGGTTTGATTTTTCTGATTCTAGACTATTTCCAGGAATCAGGAAGAGGTATAGATTGGAAGGCGGAGTGAAGAGGGGTGACAAGAAATCTACACATTTGTTTTTAATTGAAGAGTGTGCCATTCTAGTTAGTATTCCTCAAATATTGAATATGAATAATCAGAGAAGACACTTACTAGTATAAAGAAACTAATAAATTACTTTTTTGCAGTGCATTAAAATAAAATTCAGATAAAAATTTAAAATCATAGCATATCCAGAATAACCATTTGATAGCTATATATAAATCTGTTTTAGAGATGTGCAAGCACAAATTATGGAATGCCAGAGCAAGTTGATTTAGGCTGCTTTTTCTCTAATATAAATAATGCAGAGTGCCGCAAATATTCAAGTACACTTAACTGAGCATAATTAAAATATTGGAATATATTTTAAAAATAAATAATTAAGCAGTTAGAAGTATCTGCAATACTAATTCAAAGTGATAGTCATATGGTGATTATATTATGCAGTTTACCCAGTACTCTTGCTTTAAAGTGCAATAATAAAATTTGCATTTAATAAAAATTATGATTCTGTAATATTTGAGGATACAGGCAGATTCTATTTCAAGTCTACAACACAAACTTTGCCTCTCAGATCCATCAACAGATGGACTGAGAACAGACATTTTCAGCTAAGCTGAGCAGCTTGCTGGCTGAGACACTTCATACACCCATTATCGTACCTTTTACTCTGTTTGGGACTATTTGTTGGTTTCCCTTTCAAACCCAGCAACCGCTAATAGGTGGAGATCTATGCATCTTTGCATCTCCAGTGCTGAGTACAGTATTGGTGAGCATTTGGTGTTTAAGGTCATCGCAGGAGCAGGAGTGGTACAGTGGTGAAAGTACTGAGTCTGATTCCTGGAAATCTCAAGTGTCACAGAACAAAGCTGCACGCCACAGGGTTTTCAATGACGGACCTTTTTAGGGTGGATTGCCAGATCTGATGTCTCTGGAGCCAGTTGAACCACCAATCTTTTAGTTAATAGCTGAGCACTTACTTGTTTGTACTCCCCCCTCCCCCCAAGGAACTCTGATTCACAATAGATGCTGATGTGTTCAATCTTGTGCCCACAAAACAGGTTCAGATACCTGAACATCTGCACATCATCCTGCCTCATCTGTTATTGATCGTTCCTCAAGAGAAGGTGGAGACAGCATTCTCATTTGTGAAAACACGTGGTCAGCGTTCCTTTGACTCTGAGACCTCCTCTGGAGCCTCAGTTGGCTCTGCGCCTTGAATGAAGGCTACCGATGAACGCTGTATCTATGATTTAGGCCAGGATGGATTCTTACCATTCCTGGAGACTTTGTGGTCAGTGTCCTCCTCTCTCAGCTCCTCTTCCCCTTGGTCTTGCCTTTTGTCTTTTTCTGCCCTCAGAGTTCCTTTACAGACTTGAATCTTCACTGTAGCATTATCCCCATACTACATTCCGCAGGTCCAAGAACTCCAAAGCCTGTCAAAAATTCTGGATCTGCTCCTGTGTATCCTTGGGTAATGTGATAGACTAAAAATGTTTGCAAAGTCATCATTACTTTGATAGGAGGAGCTTATTTTTCCACTTCCTTGTATCTAGAGTGGCTTTGTGACTGGCTTTGACTTTTGTAATGTGGCATACTTGATACCATATCAGTCTGGGCCTGTCCCTTAAGAATATTGGTTTCTTCTACTTCTTCCTCTTGGCAGCCCTACATTACCCTAATTGGAATTTATACTAGAGACATTAGAGGAGAGGGAGAAGCTCTGAGTCCGGGAGAGAGATGGAATGAGATATGGAAGAGATATGGAAGAGAGAGAATAATCTAGCCATCCCAGAATCCCATTTACATTTTAGCATTCTGACCAGACCATTAAGCTACCAGTCATGTGAGTGATGCTCCTTGGATGTTTAAGCTCCATCTGTCATTTCTGAGACTGAAGTGAAACTAAAATCACTGCCTAGGTAAGTTCCATTCAACCTCAAAAATCTTAAGTGTTTTAGGCCACTAAGCTTTGGGTAGTTTGCTACACAATTATAGACAACCAAAGCAGGCAAGTTGCAGAACCTTTCTGAGCCTTTATTTTCTTACATGGAAAAGAAATAAGAGCAACTTTGGAGTCTGAGTACCACAATGGTGGCAAAGTTTATAGAATGTTAGTGATAGCCAGAAAGCTGCATACTTCCAGCAATTCACATACAATAGTGATTCTGGGAAGAAAGATGGGCAGTCTCCTCCTATAAAAATTTACAGCTTCAAAAATCCAATGAGCTTTGCAATGAGTCAGAACTGAGTTGATGGCAGTGAATTTTGAGATGAGGCTTCATGTAAAATGCCTAACACAGCACCTGGAACATATTCAGTAAATATGTTTTATCACTGGGTAGAGCCTTAAGCTCCATCCAGGCTGATTCCTTCAGTTTTCTCACTCATCAAAGCTTCTTTCTCCTTGTCCACCCTGCTGCTTCTTGCACTTTATTTTGGGAAAGATAACTTAATAAATTCATCCCAGAGGATATGGACAATAGCTTCATTTGTTAGTGCTTCAGGACGATTTGTACTTGTGAAGCAGCTCTGGTTAAAGCAAAAATCTCTTTGCCAAGAATTGAAATTTTATCCTTGATTTCAGGAGCAGCAATGGAAGAGGAGTGCAGGGATGTGAGAGGAGAGATTTTAGGTGACAGGTTTTTTCTTCTCAGAGCCCCTCTTGTTAGGAAGCCATTGACTCAGGACGGAACAGTCCTTTGCAGGGTCCAATCAGTCTCTAGTCCGTGGAATCTTACTGTCCTCAACCTTGTAACTACTTCACTTTTACCATAGTATCTCAACTGCTGTCTTTATTTTCTTAACTTTAACCCCCATCTGTTAATTTTAGAGCATCACATGATCTGAAAAGGAAGATAATCTTCACTTTGCAATTCAGTTGTGTAGCTGACAATTCCTTCCAGCTCTAGATGATAGAGAGGTAAGGATGATGAGGGCTTTGGTCTGAAAAGACTGGTTAAGTCCTGAGTAACCAATTAATCTTTAAGGTCGCATCTTCCCTGATGCAGAGCTGGAGAGGTTTTAGGGAAGTGGTGCAGTGGAATATGCCTTGTCAACTCTGTATTCACTGATTATTCTGATCAGAGATTATGGTTTTTGTTTCAGAGAGTAAATGTAATATTTTCTCAATTCCCATCCATATCACTATTCTAAAATTTATGTAACATTATTAAAAGAATCTTTCCTATGCCTAAAGATGCTCTGGGGACACAGTGTGTTATGTGTTGTACTGCTAACCAGTCAGTGGTTCAAATTCATCTCTTGCTCTGTGGAAGATGGGCCATCTTCTCCTGTAAAGAGTTACAGCATCAGAAACTCCATGGGGGGGTTGCTATCAGTCAGAATTAACTCAATGGAAGTAAGTTTGATTGATGTTTGGCTCCTCTGTATTATTTTACCTAGATCCACACTGAATACTTGTGGAAACAGTAGTCAATAAGTCAAATGACATCTTGAATTGGGCAAATCTATTTTCTAGGGTCACTTGAAATTACTATACTAATGAGGAAGGCTGTTACTTTAAAGACTAAGAGGTGTCTGACCCAAGTCATGTTGGTTTTTTTTTTTTGTTATTGTTTTTTTATTCCTTCATATGAATGCAAAAGTTGGACAATGAATAAACCTGAAGAATTAATGTCTGAATTTATGGTATTGGTGGAGAGTATTGACTATACTGTGGGCTGCCAAAAGAACAAAAACATTTGTCTTGGAGAAAGTGCCACCAGTTGCTTCTTGCAGAGAAGTATGGTGAAACTTCATTTCATGTACTTTGAACGTGTTGACAGGGAGGCAAATCCTTGGAAGAAGGATCATATTTGGAAAGGAGGAAGGTTAGTGAAGAAGGGGAAAATCCTCAGTGAGATGAAGTAACACAAAGGCTGAGACAATGGAGACAAAGAGAGCAGAACAGAGATTGTGAGTATGGTGAAGCATAGGGCAAGGTTTCCCTCTGTTTTGCAAAATGTTGCCAGGAGTCAGAGTGCTTAAAGGAACCTAACAACAACATGACAAGAGAGGGCAAAAATCTTCATAAGACTCAAGATTTATTGTCAAGTTAAGTTAATGTTCAAATGTGGAGGAGGATGCTTCCAATATTGGTTCTTACTTTTGTTGTGGTGAGAGGATGCAAAAATTAAAGAGAGAAACTTCTCATAAAATATGGAAACTTTTCTCCACTTAAAATTTTTCTCTCTTCAAAATTAACAGGACAAATGGCATGGATGACACAGAAAGTGGTAAAGATGAGAGGATACAGAACAAAAGGATAAAATAAAAAAAAAAAACCAAAACAAAGAACAATGCCACATTCTTCTTCACTGAGTCCTGCTTTTGGAAGTATTTGTTCAGCATGCAGATTGAATAGGTATGGAGGAAGGATATAACAATCCTGATGCACACCTCTCCTGATTTTAAACCACACAATATTCCCTTGTTCTGTCCAAACAACTATTTCTTGGTCTACATATAGGTTTCACATGAGTACAACTGATGTTCAGGATGCCCATTTTTATCAATGTTATCCATAATTTATTAAGATCCATACAGACAAATGCCTTTGTTGGTGTTGTTGTTATATGCCACTGAGTGGCCTGAGACTCGTAGCAACCCTACGTACAACAGCCCTAAACTCTGTCCTATCCTGTGCCAATCTCACTGTCTCTACCCTCATTATCCAGGCACCAAATCAATTAATCTCATTGAGGGTCTTCCTCTCCTGCACTGTCCCTCCACCCTCCCAAGCATGACATCCCTCTACAAGGACTGGTCCTTCCTTGCAACATGTCCAAATTATGTCAGACAAAGCTTCAGAATCCTTGCCTCCAAGGAGCAGCCCGGCTTGACCCTCTCAAGGACAAACCTGTTTGTTTTCCTAGCAGTCCATGGTATATTCAATATTCTCCTCCAACACCACAGCTCAAAGACATCAATTCTCCTTCTATCACCCCTAGTCGCTGTCCAGCTCTCTGACGCATAGCAAGTGATTACAAAGACCATGGCCTGTATCAGGCGCACATAGTCAATAAAACATAAAAAAACTTCTTTGTGCTGTTCTCTACTTTTAAGCATGACAATTTCTGACTTCAGTCATGACATCTTTTGTACCACAGCCTCTTCTCCCCCACCCCCCACCCCCAGCCTCTTCTGAATCTGGCTTGAGATTCTGGCTGTTTCCTGTCAATGTACTGATTCAATTTTATTTGAATAATCTTTACCAAGGTTTTTCTTGAATGCAGTGTTAATGATATTGTGTGATAATTTCCACACTGTTTTAGATCCCCCTCTTTTTTTGTTTTTTGTAAAGGGAACAAATATTGATCTCCTTCAGTAGATTAGCCAGGTAGTTGACTTCCAAGTTTCCTGGTAGATATTAATGGGAATTTCCAAAGCTGTATATGTTTACTGAAATACCTCAACTGCTATGCCTTCAATTTTTGAAGATTTATTTTTCCAGTGCTTTTAGGATTGAAGGAAGCCTCATCAATAACCTATGTTATGCATATTATGTAACCTTGTTGCAAGAAGACATGAAGCACTTACTAAGGAAGACCAAAGCCTACATACAGCCTTCAATATGTGTTAATATCGCCATTGTTGTTGTTTTGAAGTGCTGTTGAGTATGACTCATAGTGACCCTTTGAACAACAGATCTGAACTCTGTCCTATCCTGTGCCATCTTCATACTTCCTGACACACAAGCGCCCATTGCAGAAGTCACCATGTCAATCCACCTTGTCAAGGGTCTTCCTGTCTTTTGCTGACCTTCCACCCTTCCGAGTATTATGTCCCTCTCCAAGGAATAGTACCTCCTAGCAACACACCAAGTATGTGAGGAAGAGCTCCATCATTCTTGCCTCCAAAGAGCACTCCAACTCTACCCTCTCCAAGATATATATTGTTCTTTTTGCTGTCCATAGGATGTTCAGTGCTCTTCTCCAACACCACAGCTCAAAGGCATCAAGACTACCGTCATTATTCATTGTCCAGCTCTCAGATGCATAGCAAGTGATTGGAAAGACTATGGCCTGAATCAGACACATTTTAGTCCTCAAACTGACATCATCACTCTTCAGTAATGTGGAGCGATCCCTAACTGCAGACTTTCCCACTGCAATGTGTCTCCTTATATTCTAACTGCTAGTACCAAAGGTGTTAATCTTCGATCCAAGTAAGATGAAGCTGTTGGCAGTTTAATTTCCTCTCCATCCATCATGATGTTGCATATCAGTCCAGTGGTAAGAGTCTTTGTTTCCTTGACATTGAGATGCAATTCATACTCAAGGCTGTATCCCTTGATCTTCTGCAACAAGTGCTTCAAGTCTTCCTCACTTTCAGCAAGCAAGGTTGTGTCATCTGCATAATGCAGGTTATAGAAGAGTCTCCCTCCAATTATGATGACACATTCTTCTCTAGAGCCCAGCTTCTTGAATAATTTGTTCAACATAGAGATGAATAGGTATGGAGAAAGAATACAACCCTGAAGCACTCCCTTTTTAATTTTGAACTATGTAATGTTCCTTTTCTCGGTTTGCACAACAGCTTTATGGTCCAGGTGTTGGTTTTGCATGAGCACAATCGAGTGCTCTGGCATTCCCATTCTTGTCAAAGTCAGCCTCAACTTGTTATAATCCATGTAGTCATATACCTATGTACAGTTAATAAAGCACAAATAAATATTCTTCTGGTATTCTCTACTTTCAGCCAGGATCCTTCTGATATCAGCAATGATATCCCTGGTGACATGGCCTCTTCTAAACCCTGTTTAAACTTTTGGCAGTTCCCTATATGTTCTGTTCTAGCCATTTCTGAATGATCTTCAACAGTATTTCACTTGTATGTGGTATTAACGATATTGTTTTATAGTTTCCACATTCAGTTGTATGACTTTTCTTGGGAATGGGAAAAAATATGGACCTCTTCTAATCCGTTGGCCAGACAGGATCCTCAAATTTTCCTGGCATACGCTGGTGAACACATCCAAGAATGCATCTGTTAATGGAAACAAGTCAATTGGTATCCCATGGTTTCCTGGGGCTTTATTTTTTGCCAGTGCCTTCAAAGCAACCTCTACTTCCTCCTTCATTACCATTGGCTTCTGTTCATAAGGTACTTCCTGCCATTTTTTCAGTGTCAATCAGTTCTTTTTGGTACAGTGATTCTCTGTATTCCCTCCATCTCCTTTTAATGCTTTCTGGGTCATTCAATATGTTGCATCTTTCAATGGATAGATAGATAGATCTTTTAATTTGGAAGCAGGGGAGGCATCAACTTCCTAAATGACATTCCTCTGGAAACTCTATGAACTTTGAGAAATGATGATAGTTATAGAAAGGCTTCAGGTCTTTTGTTCATAGGGTCACTATGAGTTGTGCTCAATTAGATGGCAATCAACAACAACAACAAACAACAATGTCTTTCAATGTTGCAACTTGAGGTTTAAATTTGTTTTTCAGTTCTCTCAGCTTGAGAAATGCAGAGTGAGTTCTTCCCTTTTTATTTTCAATTATAGCACATTCCATTATAGTACTTTTCTTTGTATCTCAGTATTAAAAAACCAAAAATCCTCACACTTGGAAGAATAGACAGTATCACATTGGATGGAAAAAAGTTTGAAGTTGTCAAATATTTAATTTTTGTTTGGGTCCAAAATCAATAGTTACAGAAGCAAAGTAATCAAAAGGTGTATTTTTTTGGGAAGGAAACTTTTCTGTCAAGGAAGTCTTGAAAGTGCTAAAGAGCAAAGTTATCATTCTCAGGACTAAGGTGTGCCTAATCCAAGCCAGGATATTTTCATTTGCTTCGTATGCATGTGAAAGGTGGAAAATTAATAAAGAAGATAAAAGAATAATTGATGCCTTTGAATCGTGGTGGTGATGAAGAGTGTAGAATATCCCATAGACTGCCAAAAGAACAAAGCAATTTGTCTTGGAGAAATGTGCAACCAGAGTGGTCTTTGGGGGCAAGGATGGTGAAATTTTATTTTATTTCTTATACTTTGCCATGTTATCAGGAGAAAAAGACATCATGCTGGGAAAGCTGGTGGTGGTAGGAGGGTGATCAGTGAAAGAGAGAAGACTCTCAAGGAGATGGATTGGTCCAGTTACTTCAACAACAGGAGACTGTGAAGTTGATGCAGGATAGGGCAAAGTTAAGATCTGATCTTCATAGACTTGCTATGACTTGTGGTGGATTGAACGGCACCTACCAACAACAATCTACTTGTTCAAGAACTGGCCTACAGTTAACTAAATTCTGTTTATTTCTAAAAGAGTTCTTTTATGTCACTTCATAATAGAGATGTAGTAGGTTAAATTGCATAAAACCACTTCATATTACAGAGGAATATTTTGATTTTTAAAATCATTGTTGCATTCAAGCTGTTAGGCTAAGGGAGAAGAATACTTTGCTGTCCCTCTTCCAAGCTTTGGAGTCTTTGAGTGATGGAACATTTTTTTTGTTGTTGTTGTTTTAATCAGCTTACTTACTTACAGAAGTGTTGGAGTCGAAGTTCACCCAGAGGTACCTCAGAAACAATGACTGATGATCTGCTCCAAAAACTCAGCCATAGGAACCCCAGTGAAGCACAGTTTTACCTTAAACACACAGGAACTTTCTCTGAGTTATAATCTATTTGAAGGACAAGATTTAGTTAATTGAATGTATAATTGTCTGGAGGGATGTCGCAAGGTCAAGGTTAACAGCTCTTTTATCAATCTCATAGCCATCTAGGAAATAGATGGACATTTTCATTGCCTAGCTTTGAACAACATAAAAATCCTTTCCTGTCTTTGCCTCTAAGAGGTGGTGAGGCAGCGGAATGAAGTTAGGAGATCTGAGTTTGAATCCTGGGATGAGTAAAAGTCTCAAAAATTCAAATTGATTTTCAATAATTGGGGAAAATGGCAATTTTCTGTATCTACTGCAGGGAGATTATACTTGAACGAGAAAGCAAAGTACCTCACAGTGAGAACCATATTTTACGTGATTGTTAATTGTCCTTGTCATTACATCAATACACAGGATGCTGGAGAAAGATAATGAAAACATTAAGGAGTTCAGGCCTTCTAAGAATTTTCATGCAGTCTAGTGAGAACAGCTATCTAGTCAATTATGGGTTTTCTTGATCAATAATTCCAGTTTGATGGATCTTTGACAAACCTTTTAAAAAAGATCACTTCTTTTTTGTCTCAGTGGATTGTGAAAGGAATGTAACCCACATGCATTATTTTAATTTGGGAAGTAATTTAAGCATATGTAAAGAGTAATTAAAAGGAGAATAACATAAAAATAAAAAGACTCTCCTAGAGAATTACTATTAACAGTTTCTGTTTTTACTTCTTGTGGTAGTTTCTATTATAACTTTAAATAATCTACTTTTATCAACTGATTTATCAACTTTAAATAGCTTCTCTTGTTACAGAACATGAAGAATTAAAAAGCAACTCTTTGTTATGGAATATGAAAAATTAGTACAATTATACACCATCACTCATCTACCATATGCCATTCCATTCTTTGGTTTTGTTATCTTTAAAACTTTGATTAATATATTTAAACTTTTATTTCTGACTTACTGAATTAGATCTGATCTATTGATTTTCTGCTATAACATAGACACATTTACTTATATATTCTTCTAGCTTTTTCTCAAATTTTCATTAATTTTGTCATTTTTATATTTCCATTTTATTTGTGATTATAGTGTCTGTTCTTAGTTTAAAAAGGTCTGCTTTGAGCTTACCCTTTCAGAATCTTTGTACATAGGAATAAATCGACAATAGCAACTTTAAAGATAGGAAGCTTAGGAAACAATGATTTTATGTTAGAGGGGAAGAGACAGCTTAAAAAAGGAGGGTAAGAATGGTTGCACATTTAAAGAATGTAATCAATGCCACTAAATTATACATGTAGAAATGGTCAAATTGGTGTGTTTTACTTTGCATATTCTAAAAAATATTTTAAACAAATAAAAAATTCTTTATATTTAGTTTTTTGTTTGAATTAAAAAACAATAACAATTATAGCATTATTCAGCAATTATTTACTACAGAGCCAAGAGGTCTGTGGTTGGTCCCATAGAGAAGAAAGCTAATCTAGTGATCAGCCTATTCGCTTCAGAGGACAATATTCTGAATATTAAGGTCTGACTCTGTTTCTTCTCGCTCAGCTGCAGTTTTTCTTTTATCTTAGATTTCTTGTTTGTTTTGCTTTTCTGTAACATCCTGAATTATTTTCTTGTAGAATTTATGATAGCAAACTTTTCAAGCTTTGCATTTATGTAAAAATGTTAATTTTTGTCCTTCTTCTAGATAGATAACTTTTGTTGAATACAAGATTTTAGCTTTTAAAAAAATTCTCTTTAAAAGTTTGAAGTTATAAATTTTCTAGCATGAAGTGGTATTGATGAGAAGTCTAATGACATTCCAGGCTTTATTTAGTTGTAGATAGTGTTGGGTTCCCCCCCCCCCTTTATGAGTCAGATATTTTCTCTTTGGATTTCTTAAATTTCACCAGAGTGAACTTTGATTTGTAATTCTTTTTCATTAATATTACTCATCATAAAGTTTTTTTCTTCTCCATTGCTGTCAAGTCAAACCAATTAATAGCTGATATTCTGTTGGTTTTCCAAGGATGAAAGTCCCATAAGGTGATATTGCCCATCCAAATCTGAAAACTTGTATCTTTGAGTACATGCAACTTTTCTTGAATCATGTCTTTGGTTTCCCTGTTGTTGTTGTTATGTGCCCATCGAGTCGCCTGAGACTCATATTGACCCTATGCACAACAACCCTAAACCCTGCTCTGTTTTGTGCCAATCTCATCGTCTCCGAGATACCTACCCCCATTACCCCAGTCACTGAATCAATCCATCTCATTGAGGGTCTTCCTCTCTTATACTGTTCCTCCACACTCTCAAGCATGATGTCCCTCTCCAAGGACTGGTCCCGCCTTGCAACAAATCCAAAGTATGTCAGACGGAGCTCCAGAATCCCTGCCTCCAAGGAGCAGCCTGGCTTCACCCTCTCCAGGACAAACCTATTTCCTCTTTATTGTAGTCTCTATGCCCCACCTTTAGAGTTCCCATTAGCTAATTTCTAGCTCCTTGGCTCTCTCCTTTTTCTTATGTTTGCTTTGTTGTCTTTTTCAGCCATATTGTGAGGAACTGAACTACCTAGAGTTCATTTGTGTTGTTTTGATCTTTTAAAAATCTCCAATTTGTTATTCTTAAAGAATTAAATTATGCTAGTTGTCCACTGAATTACTTATTTTGATGTTTTTCAATTTTGAAGAATTTTTTCTCATTAAAAATATCACCGTACTTGTTTCTCTTAGCTATGCTGTCATTTTAATCTCTTTTGAAACTAATTTAATGTTTAACAAAATTATCTTCTCCTTTCTCAATCATCTCTGTTCTCTTTTGGATGAATTGTTTCTTCTCTCCCCATGCCTCCATAATTTCCTAAATATTAAAAAAATCTTCTAAGAAAATTTTGAAACTTAGTTTTAATTTTAGTTATAACACTTTAAAATGTTGTCAACAGCAGATTCTGGAACACATTCTGTGTGTGACAAGCCTTTTCAGAACCTGCATGTGAATTTGTGTGTATTATGGTACATATTGCAATGGGTTTATATGTGCATTATGGTATTGAAGACAATGAGTGAATGATCGATCTCACTTTTTCAAATCAATTAAATTCATTGTCATTGAATCAGAACCAACTTGTAGCTGAATCTCTAATGGGTTTTCAGAGGCTGTAAATCATAAGGAGGATATTACTCATTGAACCACTAGAGAAGTAACACCTTTAAAGTAGTGCAACTCCCTCTGGACTCTACTACCACTTTCTTAAAGTCTTTTTTATTTTTTTAAATTTCTGCTGCCATGAGTATTGATTATGGATCCAAGGAAAATGAAATAATTAACAACTTCAATCTTTTTTCCATCTCTCTTGATTGAGTTGTGAGGATTTCTAGTTTCTTGATGTTGTTATTGTTGTTATGTGCCATTGAGTCGCTTGTGACTCATAGCGACTCTATGTACAAGAGTCCTAAACACCATTCTATCCTGTGCCAACCTTGCCATCTCACACTCATTCCCACCACCCCAATCATAGAATCGATCCATCTCATCGAGGGTCTTCCTCTCCTGCAATGTCCCTCCACTCTCCCAAACATGATGTCCCTCTCCAAGGACCAATCTCTCCTTGCAACAGGCCCAAAGTATGTCAGACGAAACATCAGAATCCTTGACTCCAAGGAGCATTCTGGCTTCGCCCTCTCCAGGACAAACCTGTTTGTTCTCCTAGCAGTCCATGGTATATTCAACTCTCTTCTTCAGCACTACAGCTCAAAGGCATCAATTCTTTTTCTAGCATTCCTATTCACTGTCCAACTCTCCGAGGCATAGCACATAATTGCGAAGACTATAGCCTGGATCAGGTGCACTTTAGTCTCAGCCTGATGTCATTGTTCTTCAGTACTCTTGAGAGGTCCCTCACAGCTGACTTTTTCCATTGCAATTCATCTCTTGATTTCCTGGCTACTGTTACCAAGAATGTTGACTGTGGAACCAAGTAAACTAAAACTATTAACCATCTCAATCTCTTCACCATCCATACTGATACTGCCAATTAGACCAGTGGTGAGAATCTTTGTTTACTTGATATTGAGCTTCAATCCATATTGAAGGCTGCAATCCTTGACATTCTGCAACAAACACTTCAGGTCCTCCTCAGTGTCAGCAAGCAGGGATATTGAAGTACGATCCATATTGAGGAATGTGGTATTTGATCTTCTTCAAAATACTTCCAAATAGTCTTCACTTTTGGAAGCCAAGGTTGTGTCATCTGTATTATGGAGGCTATTGATGAGACTTTTTCCAATTCTGATGTCACATTCCTTTTTATAGTCCAGCTTCTCAAATGATTTGCCCAGCATACAGATTGAATAGGTGTAGAGAAAAGATACAATCTTGATGAAATCTTTCTTGATTTTAAATGATGCAGTATCCCCTTTTCCCACCAGAATGTCTATATCTTTGTCTGTGAGCAGTTTTCAAATGAGCATAATTAAAGTGTTCTGGAATTTCTATTCTTCTCAATGTTATTTAAAGATTATTGAATATGCTATAAGCTGCCAAAAGAAGAAACAAACCAATGTTGAAAAAAGTGCAACCAGGATGCTCTTTGGAGGCAAGGATGGTGAAAGCCCGTGTTATATACTTGTTAGGAGGTACTAATCTTTGGAGAAGCACATAATGCTGAGGTTAAGAGATTAAGACCCTCATTGAAATTGATTGATCCAATGAATGTAAAAACAAACTTGAGTGTGGTGGATATTGTTAGAATGGTGTAGGATAGGACAAAATTTTAGTCTATGTCATAGGGTTATAGTTTATTTGACAGCATCTAACAACAACAACAACAATATAATACCTATGTCATGTATTGGCCAAATGACATCAAATCTCACAGCATGATGATTACCTATACTCAATGCCTGCTTTTTATTTTGAGAAACATGAAGTCAGTGCATTTGACTCATGGGTAAGATGGCTGTTTATTTTGTTACTTAAACTGAGATGTTTTGGATAGTGAAAGGTAAGCTATCAAAATTGATGTGAGAATTTTTGAAACTGGAGAAACCCAGGATGAGGAGTAATCCAACTCATGTTTAAGAGACTTTCCATAGTTTTCTTCTTGACAGGTGCCACAGAGGGACAAAAGTACTTCATGTCCCACTCTGCTTCTATCTCAGGGCACCACCTCAATATTGGAACCCTCAGATGGGAGCTCTGGTGGCCTAGCTGTAGGAAGCTGTGCTGTAATCTCAAAAGCACACAGTTTGAATCCACCAGGTGCTCTGCAGGAGAAGGATGGACAATCTCCTCCTATGGAATTCATTGCCTCGGAAAACCTGATGGAGGGTCAGCTATGGGTCAGTTTTGACTTGATGGCATATAAGGACAAGACCAACAATATGCAGATAACCTCTCTTATCTAGGGAGCAACAAGCAGGGGGAAGCCATTAAACTTTAGGTGATCTGCAGGCTTTGGGGTGAGGTGTTGGGGTACTTCACTGGTTCCAATGTTTCAAATTAATTGCTGTTATGATGTTTCACCACAATGGCCGGTCGAAAGAGTCCCCTTTGCCCTCCTAGCATTACATTTGTAGAGTCTATGCTTGGAAGGGCTTCAGGACTTCCTTGCAGTTTCCTTAGTTTCATCTCACTGCCATTCTAAGTCTATGTGTTTTAGGAAATCCTCTATTTCTAGTCCATGGGTGTCACATTCTAGTCTTTCTAAATAAATCTGACTTCTTTATTTTAAAACATATTTTTGCTATAAGACCTACAGGCTCATTGACAGGTGTTATGGATTTAATTGTGAACTCTCTCCACACCACACCACACCACACCACACCACACCACACCATACCACACCACACCACACCACACCATATCACAAACTCTGTTTGACTCTTAGCCCTTAACAACTAATAAATATGATTGTGTGGAAATGGACTTTTCTTTTTTTATGTTTACTCATTGCCATCAAATCCGTCCCAACTCATAGCAATCCAGCTTTAAGTTTCTGAGGCTATAAATCTTAACGTGAAGGCAGTGCTCATCTTTTTTTATGGAGTCTCTGGTGAATTAGAACCACTAACACTGCATGACCTTTTAGTTAGCATTGTAACATGCTATAGACAACACTACCAGAGCTCAGTTTTGTTATGTTATTGATGAAAAAGGAAAATAATAAAGTGAATCCTAAACCTAATCACTCCTAAGTGATGTCTTACAAAAATAGTGTGTGCACGTGCACACAAATACATACACACATACACAAATACAGATGCCCTGTGAGGGCCTGTATACAAGCAAAGACACTCCAAGAATTGCCAGCAGACCCTGGAAACAAGGAGGGATGCCCACAGAAGGCAGCACAGCCAATACTCTGATTTTGGAAATGCTACTTCTTTAAAGACTCTCACTTATGGTACTTTTTGTTAGGGTGACGTTAGATAGCTAAGACAGAAGGGAGGCAGATATTCGGGTGAGAAGTCTCTGTTTTATGGTTTAAAATTGGTATCTGAATATGGGTATAATAATTTCCTGTCTTTCCTCTAATTAAATAGGAGCCTTAGTAGCTTAAGGAATGGGCAGCTAACTGAAAACCGAACAGTTTTAATCCAATAATCCTCTGCAGAAAGCCAGACATTTCTTCTTCTTCATCTGCAAAAGATATATGACCTTGAAAACTCCCTGGAGGTTGCTATGATTTGAAGTCAATTTAAGAGTTTTAAGTTTCAAAGTAAATAATGAAATATAACATTGAGGACACATTTAAGAGATATCTACTTTCCCCATTCTTTCTCTCCCCTCCTAAATAAACTATTGTTGGATACTGTAGAACTGACTTTTAATTCCCAGTAACCCCCTATAGCAGAACAGAACTGCTCTGGAGGATTTTCTGGGCTGTAATCTTCACAGAAGCAGATCACCAGATCTTGTCTTGGGGAGTGAACCACTAACATTTCAGTCTGTAGCCAAACTCTTTAACCACTGCATCACCAGAACTTCTAAATATACTCTTCACTCAACACTTTATGAAGGAATCAAACAACTTTCAGAAGAGGATTTTTATTTTGTGTACACTCCAATAACTCTCATTCCTTCTATCCTGTTTGTACACTCCTATCCTAAATTAAAGAAAAATTAAGCGCTTAAAAGTAGAAGACTACACCTTCTTATTTTCTTAGTACATGCCAGAAAAGAGTAAAAAAATTTAAAAAACAAAACAAAATCAACCAATTTCTGTTGACTTTCTACTACAACTCACGTTGTGCTGAATGGTGGTGGTGGTGTTGTTATGTGCCGTCGAGTCGCTTGCGACTCATAGCGACCCTATGTCCAACAGCCCTAAACTCTGCTCTGTCCTGCACCAATCGCACTG
>NW_006399974.1:3994038-3994539 GCF_000299155.1 Elephantulus edwardii | reverse complement strand
TGATGCATAACAAGTGATTGCAAAGACCATGGCCTGTATCAAATGCACCTTAGTCTCCAGAGAGACACCATTGCTCTTGAGTACTTTAGAGAGGTCCCTAATAGCAGACTTTCCGATAGCAATACGTTTTTTTATTTCCTGACTGTTGGTGCCAAGAGTGTTGACTGTGGAGCCGAGCAAACTGAAGCTGTGAACAATCTCAATCTCATCACCATTCATTCTGATGCTACCAATTGGTCCAGTGGTGAGAATCTTTGTCTTCTTGACATTGAGCCTCAGTCCCTACTGAAGGCTGCAGTCTTTGACCCTTCGCAGCAAGTGCATGAGGTCCTCCTCAGTTTCAGTGAGCAGGGTTGCTCCTCAGTTTCAGTGAGCAGGGTTGTGTCATCTGCATAATGCAGATTATTAATAGATCTTCCACTAATCCTGATGCCACAATTCTAGTCATAGACCCCAGCCTCCCAGATAATCTGCTCTTCATACAGGATGAAAAGGTATGGA
>NW_006399974.1:3980818-3993938 GCF_000299155.1 Elephantulus edwardii | reverse complement strand
CCATATTGGAGGCTGCAGTCCTTGACCGTCTGCAGCAGGTGCATCAGGTCTTCCTCAGTTTCAGCAAGCAGGGTTGTGTTATCTTCGTAATGCAGTTTGTTGATAAATCATCCATCAATCTTGACCTTACATTTCTCCTCATAGAGCCCAGCCTCTTGGATAATCTGTTCTGCATACAGGTTGAAAGGGTATGGAGACAGGACACATCTCTGGCATACACCCTTCCCAATTTTGAACCGTGCAGTGTTCCCTTGCTCTGTTCTGACGACTGCCTCCTGGTCCAAGTATCGAGATTATAAAAAAGTTCAAAGGGGGATTTCTTCCCTTAATTTATGTACCGCCTGTAGTTGTTGTATACTATCGAGTTTGAACCAACCCATAGCTGACCCTCCAGCGTGTTTTCTGTCCATTCTTCTCCTGCAGAGCAGCTGATGGCCTCAAACCTCATACCTTTGGAATTGCAGTGCTACTTCATGCCTAACTAGGCTACTAGAGCTCCCCATGCTTGTTTGTGTTGTTATTGATTACCATTGAGTCAAGCATGACTTATAGTGTGACCCTATGAACAAAAGACCTGTAGCCTTTCTATAACCATCACCATTTCTCAAATTCATGGAGTTTCCAGAGGCATGTTGTTTAGAAAGTGGATGCCACTCCTGCTTCCAAATGTACTACCTAGCAGAGTAGAAGTAAATGCATAGGAACAACAGAGATGCTTTTGATATACCTAAATATCAAAGCAGAGGTCAAGGCTCAGAATTTTTAATTCATGTGCTATGGAGCTCCCTGTAGGTCAAAGACTGGGAGATTTTCTTGTGATTTTAAGACTCTTAAATTTGAGGATGTAGTATGATTAAATTGATGGAGAATAGATAGAAAACAGTTCAGACAACGAGCTCAAGACATGGGAAATGATTATGTTCAATGTTTGGGGGTTTGTGTGAGTAAGTAAGGGTAGCACAGAGGGTTAGTGCTGTAACAGTGTGTGAAAAGGTCAGTTAGCAATGAGAAATGTATATCATGCGAATGATCTACAATGTCAGCCAAGGAGGCTGAATTTTATTCTTGACAATGGGGATGGGAAGTGGAGTATTGTATCAGGGTTCTGTTTAAGGGTTAAAAGTAAATCTGTCATTAGCAATAACAGCTAAAACAGAAATAAAACTAGAAAAGAGCAAATGACAGTGAGGGTGAGGAGATATTGGAACTCTCATATATTGCTGGTTGGAACTATAACAAATCACTATGAAAAATGTTTAGTTCTTTAAAAAAGTTTAAGTAGAAATACTAATGATTCAATAATCTCATTGGTGGGTATATAGCAGAAAAGTAGGAATGACAACATGGTATGTCAATACTTATGTTCACTGAATGTCATTTATAATAGCCAAAAGATGGAAACAGTCTAAGTGCTTATCAACAGATGAATGGATAAACAGACCATGGTGCAAACACACAGTGAACACTGTTGTTAGGTGCCATCAAGTCAACAATGACTCATAACAACTGCATGAACAACATGTCTGAATGCTATTCTATCCTGCACCATCCTCACACTCTCTGCCACACTCAAGCCCTTTGTGATAATCATTGTGTCAATCTATTATCACTGAAGGTCTTCTCTTTTGCTGCCCTTCTTCTTTTCCCAGCATAAGGTCTCTCTAAAAGGACTAGTTTCTCCTTAAAAGATGCCTAAAGTAAGTGGGATAAAGTTTTACTATCCTTGCCTCGAAGGAGCACCTTGTACTTCCTTCAAGATAAATCTGCATGCTATTTGGCAATGCATGGTATATTCAATACTGCTGGCCAGCACAGAAATTCAAAGGTATTAATGTTTCAGTCTTTCTTGTTCATTGTCCAACTTTTATATGCATAGGAAGCAATCAAAAGTACTATGGCTTGAATCAGGCCATGAAAATTAATATATAGCTAAATATAGATATAGATATATAGATGTATAGATATATATAGATATATACTAAATTATGAGTGTAAATACATATAACAGAAAACATTCCTACATGAGTATTTATATTTGCTGAAAATATATTCATATACATAGCAGAGCACACAGAGAACAAAGTTCTGAAAGTTTTAGTCTTAATGAAACAATATGCAAGAATGAATAAGTTGGCTTGTGGAAATGAAATACTATGCAGTGTTCAAGAATAAAGAAGAATCTTAGGAGCAGAGCACCATATATCATAGATGAACTGGAATACATAATGCTGAATAGAATAAATGAATTACAAACGGACAATATTGTGTGAAACAAAGGAAAGAAAACACTAACTTGGGAGTTGTTATTAGGTGCTGTAAAGTTGGCACTGACCCATAGCTGACCCTCCAGTGTATTTTCAGAGGCATTAAAATTACATGGGAGGAGATAGCCCATAGCCCATCTTTTTTCTGTGGAGCAGCTGATGGACTCAAACTGCATACCTTTGCATTGACAGTGTATTCCTTACCATAAGTCATCACAGTTGTTGTTGTTGTTAGGTTCTGTGGAGTCGAGTCTGACTGACTCATAGCAACCCTATGACCAACAGATGTGAACTCTGTGCCATCCTCACAATCTCTTACATATTCAAGCCCATAGCTGCAGTCACTGTGTTGAGAGTTTGCCTCTCTTTTGCAGACCCTCAATCTTTCCAATTATGCTTTCCTTCTTCAAGAAATAGACTCTCCTAACAACATGCCTAAAGTATGTGAAATGAAGCCTCACCATCTTTGCATCCAAGGAGCACTCCGGCTGCATCTTCTTCAAGACATAGCTGTTTGTTTTTTTAGCGGTCCATGGGATATTCAGCACTCTTCTCCAATACCACAGTCCAAGTTTAAGCACTAAGGCACATCTGATTCAGGCCATGGTATTTTCAGTTACTTGTTATGCATCTGAGGATGAGCAATAAATAAGGATGACAGAAGAAGAAGTCATCAGAACAGACACATCGATTCGAGTGAAAAGAAAGGTTATATATAATAAGGATGAAGTTACCATAGTACCAACAAAGCAAAGGAAAACATAGTGAGTTGCTTGATAGTAAAAGACAGGAAAGGTAAATACTATTCTATACACAGTTCTGCAATAATAGTAATAACAAACAATAATTAATAAGGAGGTAGAAAGGTTGACATGCATTCTGAACAGATGTGGGAAGGTGAACTGGGCACACCCATTAGTATATATAAGTATGACAGATAACCTTTCTAGACATGTGCTTGTATTTGCTGAATATGTATCTATGGGCATGGCAGAACATACAGGGAACAATGTTCTTAAAATATGGTAAACATTAACAACTTGAAGGGATGAGTCACTGGGGCTTTTGGCTTTAGGACCATAATTTTGGGACATCTAGAGCAACGGATGTTACATAACCCACAAAGACAAAACTCTATTTCCTGGTGACTAGTGATTACAATCTTACAAACTCACTATGCTCATGAGAAGCCCATATTTGAATCAGGAGACAGTCATTAAAACAGCAAGAAAACAGTGTATGGTTCAAGATCAGAAAAGGTATACACTAGGGATGCAACCTGTCTCCATAACGTTTCAATTTATATGTAAAAAACCAGATAATCTGGAAGGCTGGACTTTAAAAGGAGGATTGTGGCATCAGGATTACAGAAAGACTTATCAACAACCTGTGTTATGTAGATAACACATTCTTGCTTGCTGAAACTGAGGAAGTGTTTGCTGCAGAAGGTCAAGAACTGGAACTGCAGTCTTTAAATATGGATTGAAGCTCAACATCAAGAAAACAAAAATTGTCGCCGCAGAGATAACTGGCAGCATCCTGATAGACTGAAAAGAGTCTGAGATTTATTAACAGCTTTAGATTGCTTGGCTCCACAATCAACACTCTTGGTATGATCAGCCAGGAAATTAAAAAAAAAATTAATTGCATTGGAAAAAATCTGATGTTGGGGATTTTCCCAGAGTATTGAAGAGCAACAATGTCAGTCTAGAGACAAAGGTGCACATGATCCAATCCATGATATTTGCAATTACTTGGTATGCATCAGAGAGCCGGACAAGGACTAAAGATGATAAGAAGAATCAATGCCTTTGAATTGTGGTGCCAGAGAGAAGTATTGAACATACCATGGATTTCTAAGAGAACAAACAGGTCTAACCTAGAGAGGGTGAAACCAGGCTGCTCCTTGGAGGCAAGAATTTTGAAGCTCTATCTGACATACTTTGAGCATGTTGCCAGGAGGGACCAATCCTTGAGGAAGGACATCAGGCTTGGAAGCATGAAGGGACAGCACAAGAAAGAAAGAACAGACCCTAGATGAGATGGATTGACTCAGTGACTGAGGTAATGGGGGTAGGTGTGTTGGAAACAATTAAATTGGCTCAAGATAGAGCAGGGTTCAGAGCAGCTTTATATAGGATCGTTATGAGTCACAAGTGACTTGCTGTGATATAACAACAATAGCAACAACATAGCAGAAATAGAATAAGTGGATGACTTTAACAAGCAAAATGTATTCTCATATAGTTTTGGAGGCTAAAAATTCAAATTCAAGATGCCAGATGTAGGGCAAGATGTGAGGTCTCTTTATGTTGTTTCTGGAGAAAGGGCCTTGTTTCCTTCAACGCCTGTAGGCCTGGTGTTTTTTGGAGATCTCAAAGTCTTGGCTTTCTTATATGTCAAAGAGCTTGCTGGTGTGTGCATGTATGCGTGTAATTCTGCAGCATTGAGTGTGAGCATCATTTCCATTATGTTGCAGTATCTAACACACTAGAAAAAGACAATGGACTTTTGGCAGATGATAGGGAAATAGGTAACCTTTTTTTTTTTTTTAGAAAAAAATGATTTTATAAAGAGAACTGTAATAGTGTAGGTAAAATTTCCCAAGAAGCAATGGGTCAATCAAGGTGGTGCTTTTGTGTCTAAAAGTCAGCATCTCATCCATTCTATTTAGGCTTAGAAAGTTAGGTTTTAAAAACTCCAGATGGGCTGAGACACTTTAGTCCAGTTCCTTTTTAAAGCATCTCTGTTATGTCAATCACTAGGGGAATTACGAGGTGCTAAAGACGGGATCTTTGTCTTTAAAGAACTTACCATCTAGTGTTTATGATGATCTGTGAATGGAGTTATTCTTACACTGTGAGCATATACTAACAAGATGGTCAAATAAAGCAGCTCATCTGCCACCTCTCTCTGTTCCCATATGATGAGAAATGCAGATATCTTCTCCCTGATTTTCCTGAAGCATCTCTCTGGTTGTCTTCTGCTTGATAACTTAATACTCTGAGGGTTTTTATAATCTCCCCATTGGTTCGATTCAGGCTTAGGTAGGTGACTGTCCTTAGGCTACCATCTTGCAGACTGAAGATGTTTTGGGTCCTTATTTTGGACACTTTAGGGACTGAATTGTCCAGTAAGATCTCCCAATGTAACATTATCACATTCCCTGAGAAAGCAAAGTGGCAGCTGGCAGTGGTCACAGTATGTAAATTTAAGCTTTTGAACTTGACACCATGTTTCATTATCTAGAACCAAGAGTTCATTCATTCATTTAGTAATTCATTAAATATTGATTTAGTTTCTCCATGTGTCAAATACAAAGAACACTTAGTGCTCTAGGAACAACAACATCTAAGGTAGTTTTCAGTAGATGGATGAAATAGTAGTGAATGTCTAGTTTTTGTCCTTTTCAATCCCTTTTCTATCTTGTCTGGTTGCATGATCCCATTTCCTATGAGGAAGTCTCCTTTTCCAAGTTTAAGTGATTCTGGAAAATGTTAGTCAGAATGGTTCCGTTCAATTCCCATGACACTCAAGGGGGCTGTGACTCAGACTGGACCTCCATGCCTGTAGACATAGTGGTTAGTCCAGAAATAAGCCTGTAAATCCAAGCCAAGCCGATTAGGGTCATTCTTTGGGGTTTAGGATGTGGCTGCTGGGACAAAGTAACTGTTTTCTTTGAGGGTTTTTAAATGTTGTAAACCCAGTGCCCTCAGACTCTTTCCCTTACTTTATCCCCACCCTTTCTTCCCCACTTTCTGCTGCAGAGAACACGAGGCCTGGCAGAGAGAAGCAGAGTCAGTAGAAGGAGTAAAGAAGAGACAGAAAAAAGAGAGATCAAGAGTGAATGTGAGTTACCCACGCACTATGTGGCCAGCTCCACACTTGCCATTGCAATTACTTGAACCAATACATTATTTTTCCTTTCTCCCCCTACTTTGAGTTGGTTTTTCACTTCATGTAATCAAAAGAGTCCTAATTAACATATGATGTGACAATTGTTAATTGCCAATATAGGGTACTGGGAAGACCAACTCCTATCGATCTTGTGGAAGGACAGAGAACATCATAAAGTGATAGGTAGATACCTCAACTGAGAGCAAGCATACTTCCAGGAAAAGCAGGGCTGGAGGATGGGCGAGTGTGAGAAGTTAGAGCTCCCAGCAGAAGAAGCACCTCATGCAAATATATGGAAATAAGAGATGAAGTGTCACATTAGGGGAATTATGAGGATGCTGGTGTGTCTAGAGAAAGGTGTGTGCACAGGGGTTTAATCTTTAGACGGTCCTATTCATCAGTTTTTATCCTCTCCAGATTGTGCATTTCTAGCTGTATTTGGCAGTCTCTTTATATCATAGACTAGGTTATCTAAACTTGATCCCAGTTTGTCTCTGATGAACTTTA
This sequence comes from Elephantulus edwardii, assembly GCF_000299155.1. Classification (NCBI taxonomy): domain Eukaryota; kingdom Metazoa; phylum Chordata; class Mammalia; order Macroscelidea; family Macroscelididae; genus Elephantulus; species Elephantulus edwardii. The sequence continues at coordinate 3,987,270 of NW_006399974.1, read as the reverse complement.
TGATTTTGGAATTTGCTCCCAGGTCTCTGATCTACCTTAAGTTGATTTTTGTGTCAAAAACATTTTTTCAACAGAGTGAAAAGAACACCTACTGCCTGGGGGAAAAAAACCAACATAAACATTTGGTGATACCTTTTCAGAAAAGGGTCTCATATCAAAAGTTTACAGAATCCTACAGGGCCTACACAAGAGAAAGATTGATAACACAATTACAAAATAGTCAAAAGACACGGAAAGACTTTTCACAGAGGAAGAGAACTTGGATGGCCAAAGGACACATAAGGCAATGCTCCAAATCACTGGCAAGAAGAGAGATGCAAATCAAAACCATAACAATCTATCATCTCACTCCAACAGCAGTGGCAAATTTTAACAGGACACCACGTAATAAATGTTGGAGGGATGTGGTGAGATAGGAACTCTAATATATTGCTGGTGGAATTGTAAAATGGTACAACCACTCTGGAAGACAATTTTGTTCTTCCTCAAAAAGCTGAACGTAGATATTCCATGTGACACAACTATTCCACTGCTTGGAATATACCCAGAGAGAGTGAAAACCGAGGCATGAATGGAGACTTTGTACACCCATGTTCATAGCACCATTATTTACCACTACAAGAACCTGGAAATAGCCCAGATGTCCAAACTCAATGGAATGGATTGAGAAATTATGGTACATTCACAAGATGGAATACTGTACAGTATGCAGGAAAAATAATTTTGTAAATTACTACCTAACTTGGGAGAACTGGGAGAGCATTATGCTGAGTGAACTAACTCAGTCCCATAAGAACAAATACTGTACAAGACCATTATTTTAAAACAAGTAGGATCCAACGTGAGAGGGGGAAGGGTGGGAACAGAGGAGTGAGAATGGGTGGGGTGTTGTGGTGGTTAATTATATTGTTGTTGTTGATTGTCTTCCAGTTGAACACACTTATAGATATGAACAAAAGGCCTAAAGTCTTTCTTTAACTATCGACATTTCTCAAAGTTTATGGAGTTTGTGGAGGCATATTGTTTAGGAAATGGATGCCAGTCCTGCTTCTAAACTTGTCTTAAATTGGGAGCTCCAGCAAACACTGTCCATCATGGATAACTGTTATGCATTTGACACTCCAGTGACACAAGGTCCAACATCACAGCAACCTCAGGTTACCTCAGTACAGTATATTGACAGAAGAATGCTGTACCACTTAGAAGAGTGTTCCTCCAAAAATATAATAACAACCGACTTTAAATACAAAGGCCCTTACTGAGGTCTTGTTGACTCCAAACAAGAGGCTTAAATAAAAACCAGCCAATATAATATGTTGTTGTTGTTATGTGCCATTGAGTAGCCTGCTATGTGTAATGATCCTATGTACAGCAGCTCTGAATCCTTTCCTGTCCCAAGACAGTCTCACTAATTCTGACACACCAACCCTCATTGCCCCCAGATACTGTATCAATTCATTTCATCTGGGGTCTTCCTTTCCTGTACTGTTCCTCCATCCTTCTGAGCATGATATCCTTCTCCAAGGACCATCTTTCCTGGCCAAATGCCCAAAGTATGTGAGGCAGAGCTTCAAAATCCTAGCCTCCAAAGAGAGACATGGTTTCACCCTCTCAAAGACAGACCTATTTGTTTTCTTGGCAGTCCATGAAATGTTCAAGACTCTTCTCCAGCACCACAACTCAAAGGCATCTGTTCTTCATCTGTCATCCTTAGTCATTGTCCAGCTCTCTAAAGCATAACAAGTAATTGAGAAGACCAGGGCCTGGATTAGGTGTACCTTTGTCTCTAAACTGACATTATTGTCCTTCAGCACCCTAGAGTTTCATGACAACAAATTTTCCAAATTCAATTCATCTTTTGATTTCCTCACTGCTGGTGTTAAGAGTGTTGCTTGTGGAGCTGATCAAGCTGTAATTGTTAACAACCTCAATCTCCATTTTGTCTTCTTAATATTGAGCTTCAATACATATTGAAAACTACAGTTCTTGACTTTTTGAAGCAAGCACTTTAGGTCTTCTTCAGTTCACTCAGTAAGGAAGTTTGTGTCATCTGCATATTTTAAGTTGTTAAAGAGTCCTCCTCTAATCTTGATGCCACACTCCTCTTCAGAGAGCCCTGCTTCCCAAATGATCTGTTCTGCATACAGATTGAAAAGGTATGGGGACAGGATGCATCCCTAACACACTCCTTTCTTGATTTTGAGCCATGCAGTGTTTCTTTGTTCTGAAAACTGCTTCTTGGATCAAGTATAGGTTTCATATAAGCACAATCTAGTGTTCTTAAGGTCACACAATTTGATGGAGGGGTGGTGAAGGAAACGGGAAAGATCTGAGTGAAAAACAAGGTATACAAACTTTGCAAGTAAACTAGTATAAAATAATTTTTTTTTTAAAAAAAAAGAAAGGTGTGCATAGATAGCATCAGGCCAAGTGCAGGTCTTATTAAATAGCCTTTGAATAATCAATAAAATGCTCATCGTTTTAAGCTTTTGTGTGGAGTAGAGATAGAAGAGAAAAACCTCTGCCTTCAAGGCACCTATAATTTCACCAACCCTGTTGGATATAAACATATTACAAAGTTAAATCACAACATAAAGCTATATATAATGATATAGCAAACCAGTAACAGTAAAGTGGATAGGGACCACAATGACATTCAGGGTGTTGACAGACGTAGAACTCAGGGCAGGACACGGCTTGTTTAGACCAGTAAGAAAATCAGTTGACTGGTTCAGGGGGCTTGAGTTGGAAAAGAAAGGAAAACAAGTTTGGCAGAGTAGGTTAAAGCCAGATGGTATTAGACTTGAATGCTTAGCAGAAGAGTTTAGACTTTACCCTCAAGGTAGTGAGAAACTGTCTCAGATTATGAGCATAAGGAGAGGAGAGAAATTCAATTCATCATCTTTAAGGAGCAATTTGATTGGGCAATGCAGAATGAACTGAACCAACTGAGGCCGAGGGCTGAAGACCTGGACTAAGGCAATGCTAGAATATGCGAAAGGATAGAGGAAGACCCTTTATGAAGATGCAATATATGGGCTTGAATGCCTGGCTGTGAGAAGAAAGGATAAGGATGAGGAGAACTGCCTGTTTCTCAGAAGGGCTCTCGATTCGAAGAGAAGGGAGACTCTCACTGCAGTCCTCCCACACTCTATTTCTGGGGAATATGTAACTGTGGGTACAGCATCACAGCAGCGGTAATGCTGACTGGGAAGGACAGTGAAGGATGACAGAAGTGATTATGCAGTGATGCATTACAATTGCATAGTTCTGAGTTACACCTCCTGTGTCAATATGCAGAACTGGTTTGACTGAATTCAGTGAAAAGAACACCTGCATTCAGAAAGACAACACATATTCTGGTGTGTCAGCATGACACCAAGGGCCCTGCTTAAACATTTATACTTTCCCCCCACTTTCTTTCCCCCCCACCTCCTTCCAATAGGTGCTGGAATGCTAGTCAAAAGGTTGATGGTTTGAACCCACCTAGAAGTATCTTGGAAGACAGGCCTGGAGAAATGCTTTTTAAAGGCCACAGACTTGAACACCCCATGCAACAGTTCTGCTTTGGACACCTGAGGTCTACACACGTTGAAGTCAACTTGATGGCAATGAGTCTGAGATGCGTAGTGTGAACATGCTGACCTTCCAACTGAGAGGTCAACAGTTTGAATCCTCCTCAGAGAAAGATTGACAATCTCCCCCGTAAAGCTTCACAGCCTAGGAAACCCAGTGCAAGGTTGCTGTGTGTCAGGATGTTACTCAATGATGGTAAGCTTGATTTTTATTTGAACCATCGTAATTTTTACCCTGTTGTTGTTGTTGTTAAGTGCCATCAAGTTATAGATGACTCATAGCGACCCTGTGAACAAAAGACCTGAACATTTGTATAACTTTCATCGTTTCTCCATGTTCATAGAATTTCTAGAGGCAAGCTATTTCGGAAGTGGATGCTACTCCTGCTTCTCAGCTTGTTTTAATCAGGAAGCTCCACAAACACTGTCCACCATTATCACATTTGATACATCAGTGTCACAGTGTTTAGCATCGCAGAAACAACGAGTTACCTCTGTAAAGCAAATGGACAGACCAGTGCTACACTACTTAGAAGAATGTTTGACCCAAAACAATGAAAACCCTACCAAATCAAAATAGCTGATAGAGCAGCAGGCCAGTGAGACTTGTTTGCTCTAGTCCTCTCATTTCACTCTCAGACATCACCCAGTGGTCTTTAGAGCAAACAGGTTTGTCCTAGAGAGGGTGAAACTAAGCTGCTCCCTGGATGCAAGGATTTTGAAGCTCTGTCTCATATACTTTGGGCACATGGCTAGGAGGGACTAGTCCTTAGAGAAGGGCATAATGCTTGGAAGGGTGAATGGTCAACACAAAAGAGAGAGACTCAGGATAAGACAGATAGACTCAGTGACTGGAGAAATAGGATTAGGTCTGTCAGAGATGATGAGGTTGGCTCAGGATAGGGCAGGGTTCAGAGTACACAGGGCCGCTATGAGCCTCAGGCAACTCAATGGCACACAACAGCAAGAACAGAAAGGATCAAGAGTGTGGCTAAACGGAAAACCGAACCACTGCTGTAGAGCGGATCCTGACTCAGTACACTGTAGGACAGAGCTGAACTGTCTCAGAGCATTTGCAAGTCTGCGAATCTGGACAGAAGCAGATTGTCTCATCTTGCTCCTGCAGAGGCAACTGGTGGGTTTGAATGGCTAGCCTTGAGATGAGATGAGTAGTGAAACATTTTAACCACTGTCCACCAGGGCTTCTGAAGGAAAATGTCTCGCATGGCTGATGCATGGCTGGGTGCAGTGTTCACCCTGGATTCCAGGACTTCCACAGGTGATCACCCCATACAGTGACAACTGCCGCACACTGGTTTGTGCCTTGTAATGGAGGTAGCTTAAGCTTGATCACCCTTTCCCCCCCAAACTGCAAACTAGCTGATGTCTGTCTTCACCTCTCACGCTCATCGAAGCGTACTGACTCTTGAAGACCAGGGGCGGCTTGTAAGGACTGTCCTCTGCAATGTCCCCCAGTTGCCTGACATAGTTTCAAAAACCGGAAATAGAGCAATTAGTAAAATGTCCTGTTGCTTGCAGGGCTTGACTTTCTCCAGGCCCCGAAAGCACCTCCCTTCTTTCCTGGAGGCTGCCCATGCCCTGTGGATGGTTTCCCCAGAACCGCATTGTTACGCCTGAGTTCCAGGCGGGGTAATTACAGGGAGAGTCCGACTGTTGTTTCTCTTCCCCTTGTTTCCCGTTGCCTTTGCAAGCAGCCTGCGCAGCGCTCTCTTGTCCTTTTCAATTTCCCCCTGGTGGAGCCGGTCCCCCTCGCCCGGGGGAGGAGGCTGCTCCGTGGCGGCGGTGGGCGGTTCTCCCGGGCTGGCTTCTGCAGGGGCGATGGCGTCTGTCTGGATGAAAGGCTCAGCAGAACTCTAAGTCATTATCATGATCAAGGACGAGGGAACCGTTTCCGTGTGTAAATGCAGATGCTCTCTTGGTTGCTGTGATAGATGTGTTCCCGGTGCCAATGCAGCAGTGTGTTGAATTCTTTTTAAAATCTGAAAGACCTGCAGGCTCTTCTCTCCTTTTCTTAAATCCATTTCCCTGTTGAGATGAAAAATGTAATACTTTTCAGCTTACTTTAGACTTTCTTCAAAAGTCTTTCTGGAAAAGGATCCTTCATGTGGAGCATATGAAAACTGTCAGAGGATGGGAGAGCGCAAGGTTTTAAAAACACGCTAATGGACAGCCATTATGCCGTGGGGGAGACCCCCAACCCCAGAGCAGGTCAGGACTGGCGAGGGGGGTGTCGGGGTGGGCTGGTGGGGGGCAGAGTTTGAAACCTGTGGGTTGAAGAATAAGGGATAGCCAAAGGCCAGAGACATTACAGAAACGTATTATATGACCAGATGATGATGATGATGGTGATGATGATTTTTTTAAATCAACAACAAAACCCGATGCTGTGATTTCTCGACTCAGAGCAACCATACAGGTCAGGGTAGAATTGTGTGCTGAGTAGGATTTCCAAGGCTGTAATGTTTACAGAAACAGTCGGCCACGTCTTTGCCCTGCTGAGTAGCTGGTGGATTCCAACTGCTGACCTTTTGGGTAGCAGCTGAGTGTTTTAACCAACAGGCTACTAGTTTCCTCAAACAACATGTGAGTCAAAATAATAACGTCCCAAATGAAGAAGGCTGGCAAGGTTTGACTTAGCAGAGTGCTTGAAAGTTTTAGGATCTGACAGACCGAATTTAAATGCTGAGTTTACCACTTGCTGTTTGTGACACTGGCAAGTGAATTTTGATGTGTTTAGGATTTCTTGTCCTTCAAATATCCAGAAAATTACTTCCTCATAGGGATGGTGCACTAATCAAATGAGATTTTATACACCCCCCCATACATCATATACATATACATATACATATACATATA
>NW_006399974.1:3969492-3979533 GCF_000299155.1 Elephantulus edwardii | reverse complement strand
CTTGCTTGTGAAATCAATGATATTGTTCTGTAGTTTCCACACTCAGTTGGGTCACCCTTCTTTGGAATGGGAACAAATATAGATTTCTTCCAGTCAGTTGGCCAAGTGGTTGCTCTCCAGATTTCTTGGCACAACTTGGTTAGCACATCCAGGGCAGCATCTGTTAGCTGAAATACTTCAATTGGTATACCATCTATTCTGGGGGCCTTATTTTTTGCTATTTCCTTCAAAGGAGCTTGAACTTCTTCCTTCATCACCATAGGCTCTTGCTCACATGTTATTTCATTGAATTATTCTGTATCTGCCAATTCCTTTTGATATAATGACTCGGTATATTCCTTCCATCTTCTTTTAATACTTCCTGGATCATTTAATATTCTGCCCAAAGCATCCTTGATTATAGCAACTATAGGTTTGAATTTGTTCTTCAGTTCCTTGAGCTTAAGAAATGCTGAAAGAGTTCATCCCTTTCGATTTTCTGACTCTAGCTCCTTGCACATTTCATTGTAATATTAATATACATTTCAATGTAGTATACATATACATATACATATACATATACATATACATATACATATACATATACATATACATATACACAGCCCACTTTATCTTCTGGTGCACAGTAGATATTCAGTAAATTATCCCTTTTAGTATTACTCTTAGTTATCAGGCCTTTTCTTAACATGTCTTAGCCTGAAGTTTCACTGAACACTGTCCACCAAGGGTGACCCAGAAATCCCACTGACATGGCTTCCAGCTTCATGGAACATGCAAGCCTCCATAGTATAGTAAATTGGTGGAGACGAGTGGAGTAAAGCACCAGACTAAGACTGAATTTTGGTGTAATTAGTTTCCTTGTCCTTAAATAACAAAAATAACAGAATGTTCCTCAGTCCTGCATCCTCTTCCCTTATCATTGGCATATATATGTGAGTTCACTGCTGTGAACATTGGATAGTGCCTTCCAACCTGCTCATCTGCCAGCACTCTATTTGGACAGTACTTGTTGTGAATTGCAGGTTTTCACGGACTCATTTTTAGAAGTAGATCACACATCCACCTCCTTCTGCCTAGTCAATCTTGTGCGTGTGTTGTGTACTGTTGAGGCAAAACTGACTCATCACTGGTTCTCCAGTGGATTTTCAGAGGCAGAGTAGCTCTGGAGATCTAGTGGTAAGGAGCTGTGCTGCAATCCTGAAGGCATGTAGTTCAAATCCACTGGCTTCTCCTTGGGAGAAAGTTGGGCAATCTCTTCCCATGCCTCTAAAATCCTCCTGGAGGGTCAGCTATGAGTTGGTTTCTATTCAGTGGGACATGAGGAGAATGCAGGACTGGGTACCGTTCCATTATGCTCTGCAGCATGGCCATCAGTCAGAATCTACATGGTAGCAACCAACACATTATTGTTGTTATTACTAGTATTGTTGTTCACTGTGAAATTACTTCAAAGGCTACTTGAGCAGTATCTGCTGGTCTTATGTCCCATGTGTGTGCATCTGTTCTATTAAATCCTTCTCTTGATTGTTGTTAGCAGCCACTGGCTCAATTTTCAGTTCATAATAACTCAATGAGACAGACTTGAACTGTATGTAAGGTTTTCTAAGCTATAATATTTATTACAGCAAGATCAGCAGGCTTTTCCTTTCTTAGGGCTGTTGGGTAAGTTTGAACCACCAACATTTTAGTTAGCAGGTGAATGCATTAATCTAATTATCCAGATTCCCTTATGTACCTCCTGCCCTACACTATCAAGTATGCATCCTGCACCAACACTCAGGTGGAGAGCACTCACATGGAAAGAGCTGTGCTTGACTAGGACCATGAGATCCTAGAAGGAGGTCTCTGGTTCTTTGTCATCACATCGTCTTCTACTTTGCCCCCACACCAGGACCAGGAAGGAACAGGCTGGAGGTTTGCACAAATCTGAATCACGGGGGAGAAGATGAAGGAAAATGAACAGTTTAAAAATACCCCATAGGAAAGAAATTGTAAGCAATGCAGTTTCTTTTGAACATTCTCAATCTCACCTCTGAAAAAGGTGTCATAAACCTCTGCTGGAGTGACTAAGAACCGGGACAAAGGCAAGCCTGTTACAGATGTCCTCCCAACTCCAGGAACAAATCTCCCCGCCCACTCCCCCCCAAATAACTCCAGAACATTACACGGCATTAACAAGTTTCCCAGGACAGGAACTTCTAGTTTATTACTTGCTCACATTGTCATCAGAAATTAATTTTGTCCCTGAAAGACAAATTGGCTGGTAGCTTATGAAGTTAAATGGAAAGAACAAGTACGCATCTGTTTCTTCTGCATTTTGTCTCCTTGGTGTCTTACATATAAATGAATCAGAGTGTTCAAACTTAAATTAAGATCTTTGGCTAGATAAACAGTTAAAACTGGTTCCCATAGCTACCTCTCACACATAGCTGTGATTGCATTATAATCCCCTAGTAATCAGCTCTAAATGAAAGAAAGATGATAAGGGTGCTCTTTTCAGTTTTCAGTACTGATTTTTATTAGCTCTCAATCAGTCCGGGACTGCTCCGTCTTTCATCACATTGTGGTAGTGTTTGTAGAATCATTAGAGTAATAAAGTGTAAATCTTACTGAGGTACATTTTTCTCGAGGTGTTTTATATAACGAAAACTCAGAAGATTACACTGGCTGGTACAAGAAAGATTTGTTTCTGCGACTAAAGTAAGAATGTAATGTATGCTATATTCATTTATTCTTTACTGGAGTCTAAATCTAATGAATTATCCAGCCTAGGTAAAGCAACAGCCCCAGAAAAAAAAATCCCTCCCAAAATCCTCTTGGACTTACTTGGCCAAGGAGTGCCATAGCATAGACATGCTCGTGTTTAGCCATTTCCTAATTTGGCTTGTTATCCTTCTCCAACACCCCCAGTGTAAAGCCTTCAAGTCTACAAAAGCATTACCCACAAAACCGCAGGCTTTGCTATTCCCAATGTGATTTCTTTAGCAAAATAGTGTAATCCAATAAAACATCATGTTGCACCAGCATAGAAGTATTTATTGCGGAATATATTGCAGCTTAAAAAAGGCGCACATGTGTACTTCCCACCCCCACCCCGACCCCATATATCGTGGAATCAGTCCCTGGTCATTTCAGTTTCATTTGAGTCAGAGCTCCACCCAAATCGACCCAACTCAGTTTCATGAGGGTCAGAGATTGAGTAGGGACAACATAGCAACTGGAGATAAGAGCTTGCTGATGCTTTTCTGCATTTGCTCTGGGCTTTTCTGTGCCCAGCCAGGAGACGTCAGCCAGGCAAAGACCTGGCCCTGACTTTCTCCAACTGCTGTAGAAGTACTCACTGATTTTATAGGTGTGCTACATGTTTGCAATTAACAGAATACTTAATCCTGGCATGCCTTTCCTCTCATTCCCACAGGCTTTATTATAACTGGAATATGTTACAACGCATCCTACTCCACGATCCCAATAAAAATGCCTGCTTGTTTTAACTGTTGGATTTTACGCGCTTTATGTTTATATTAGGCCAAAAGTGTCCCTGTATTTTAGTGATAGACATTTACACTCATCCACAGGGTAAGAAACAACAGAGTGCAGCAGTGTGTAGTCTCTGCGAGAGTTTATGGGGATGTAGTGTTTTTATATTTAATTTTAACTCACCATTTTTTTAAAGGAAAGTTTGACTTAAGATAATTATTATAGTTTCCATACTCACAGGGCGATACTATGCATCTTTGCCAAAAAAGCAGGGTGTGAGATTCAGGTAGCTGTGGTTAAGACTTTTGTCACATATCTTTATTATTCTTATGACTGCATGTTAAAATATGTATAGAATTTGGTGCTCAGATAGTTTGGAGAGTATAATCAGGACTCAATTAGGATGGCTCTAAACAATGAATGGAATCTTATTTTCTCTTTTAACCTGCATACAGTTCTGAGAGAATGTCCTCACGCATTATTTATTAGTTATATTTAAAATATAAAAGGCTGAATTCAAGCCTTGGTTATCTTTTCCTTTCCTCTAAAGAAAGCAAATAAAATATTTTGCTGATGATGGCGCTTTTTGTATGTGTTTGCATGTTGGTACTTAAATGCAATATGTCTGGAAGATGTTGCTATTTCACACTAAACGCACAAGAAAGAGTAAATTGTAGGTCCTGATTATCAACAGATAACAAGACATACTGTATATAAATAAATGCTCAGCATCAAAACCCATTATTGGATTAGCTATATAATCATGTCTCAGGCTGTAAGTCTGTGCTGACAAATGAACACTTTTCATTTGGCTCAAGGTCCTCATCAGCAACGGAACTAATTTTACATTCTCACCCATTAAGTGAATAAGATGTGGAAAAAGCTGTCTGCTTTTTGAAGTGTAAATTTGCTGCTACAGGCTGTGCAGACCAAAGCGCTTTTGAAGCAGGCAAATGAGATCATCTCCAGGGACATGTGAACCTCGCAAAGTTTAGGTCATTTCTGTGGAAGGGACAGAATGCGTATCTGTGTGTTCACCACTGTCCACATGTTTTAGGTTGCCGTGCACAGTGGGCAGTGTGGGTTTTCTTGGAAAAGCTGGGGATAAACACTTTGTATACACCTGGGAGAGGGTTGGGAGCATCATCTTTATCTTCTCTGGAGACGGAGGACTCACAGAACTTGGGAAGATCCCAGTCTGGAGTATTCAGGAGCATTCAGTGGGTGACACTTTAGACAACTGAGGTGTTCAGCCTTCTGAGAAAACAGACCCCGCTTGAGAAGGAACCAATCCTCTGGGCATTGAGTATAGAACTTCCTGAAAACCTGGCTTCTTGTTGGAGACTACACAATGAAGGACTCACGTCCAGTCCTGGAGCTGGCTGGGGCCACGATGGGAGAAGAAAGGCTTACTTCAAGTTGCTGTTTAAACACTTACGTGCTGATGATCTTTCACTTATGTCTCCAGTGTAGGCCTCTCTCTTAGGTGTCAGGCTTTTATATGTGACTTGGCATATCAACTTGAATAGGTCTTCTGCATCTCAAACTTACCATATCTCAATTAAAACCAGGAGGCCCCACCCCCAAAAGGGGGCTCTTGTGGCTTAACCAGAAGAAATTGTGCTCCCAACCCAAAGGTAATAGGTTGGAACCCACCACATGCTCCAGAGGAGAATGACAGACAATATACTAGGATGAGATTAACTGTCTTTGAAAATGCACTGGAGGGTTAGCTATGACTCATTTCCAACTCGGTACACAACAGTCACCACCAAACCCAAATGTGTCTCCACCCCCTAACTCCATCTTTGTCTCATAAATGATATCACCATTTTCCTTCTTGCTCAAGTCAGAAACTCAAACTCATTCGTTTACTAATTGCCATTCAGTCAGAACTAATTTATACCTGACCCTCCAGTGAGTTTTTTGAGGCTGTAAATCACATGGAGAAAATGACCCATCTTTTCCCTTGGCATCATCGGTGGGTTGAACTGTCAGAGAGATGTCAGCTTTGGGTTAACAGGGTGACTCCCTAGGAACTACACTACCAGAGCTCCCTTAGAAACCTAAAAGTCATCCTTCACCCAACCCTTGACTTTATCAATGAAATACAATCAGCAGTCATGTCCGTTTTATCAACACAAACCCAAACCCAAAGCCCTGCTGTTGAGTTGATTCTAGTTTGTATAGACTCTAAGCAATGAAGTAAAACTCTTCCTCCATAGAATTTGCAACACTGTAAATTGTTACAGGAGCAGACTGCCCTTATCTTTCTCCTGAGGTGGATTCTAACTGCCACCTTTTCTGTTAGGACATCAGTGCTAAATCCATGTGACCATTAGGACACCTAGTCCATGGAAACTGCCTATCTTTCGTGGACAACACCATCCAACTTGCCTTCTCAATTCTACTCTCAGCATTCCTGTCTCCCTTATTCATGTTCAACTAAGGATGATTTTAAAATGTGTGAGAGTATGCCACAACACTTTGTAAATCCCCTAAGAGTTTCCCATTTTATTTCTTTTCAAACTTAAATTTCTCATCATGACCTATGGAATTTTCATGGTCTGAGGTCTGGCCCCTGTCCAATTCTCCAGTTCCATTTCCCATTCATTCTTCTCTTGTCACTTATTCATGCTTCAATCACACTACCTACTTCTTGGTCCTCAGTCATTGCAAGCACTTTTCTTTTTCATAACCTCTATGCATAAGGGCCCTTTGCTTGAAAAGTCAACCTTCTTGCTTCAGACATTGCATGTTTAAAGTCTTATCTTTCTCAACTTATAGATAACGTCATGTTAAGTTTTATCTCAAAAATCATCTCTCTCTGCTTCTACAGTTCCATTTTCCCTTTATAATTACTTCTCACTGTATGTATTTGTTTTCTGTCCTTTTTGGTCTAGAAAGTAACCAAGATCATGTCAATCTAGCTCATCATTGCATCTCCAGTCCCTAACACTGTGCCTGGTACACACTAAATATTCAGTAAGTTTTTGTTTAGAGACTGAATGAATAGTAGATACTTAGAGACCCACCTTTCATCCAGCACTGTGGGGTTTGCAAAAAACCTTTCTTCCCTTGGTTATAGTTAGCAAAAATATCATTCTTCTATGGGTAATAGCTATTGGTGTCTCTTTATTTTTGAAATGTACTTTATCCTATACCCTCAAGATCATCTGACTGCAAGTGGGAAACCTGATGAAAATTTTAGGTGATGGATATAACAGGGGAAAAAAGAGCAGGTCTTTGCCCATTAATTGCACCAAAAAGCCTCTGAACCTTCTTTTAGAAATACCATTGCTTGGCAGGCTAAAGAGTACATTGTTATATAGAAATACTCCATGATCTCAGCTTTTGCCAAGTTGAAAAACAGGAAAATGTGTGGGTGAGTGTGGGAGAGACTGCTAGCTGTCCACCAAAATCTGTTCTCCTTTCTTTCTAGAAACACAATTAAATTCTATTTTCCAGTGTTCCTTGCAATTAGGGGTTGTCACATGCCTACAGTCTCCTCACTTCCTGGCATGGTCCCCTAAAAACCTCCCTGGTGTATTTCTTGATCTAATCTCTCTGGGTTATGAGACTGTCACTGCCCAGGACAATTCTGTAGACCATAGCTGTAGATGCAAAATGACCGTCAGCCTGGGTCACTGGGGAAAGTGAAGAGAAGATGATCATTACTCACCTGAACTGGCCAGGTAAACCTGATGAGAAGTCTAAATTAAGCCGCTGGAATTTTGGAGTGTCTAGCTGAAATCTAGACAACTGTAACAAATACAACACATGCTGAAATAAGCTGGTAATCTTGAAAGGGACGGAATCAGAAAACAATGAGTTGCTGATAATGTTTCTAAAGGAGGAAGGCTTGAGGAGGAATGTGAATGGACTCCAAGAATGGATGCAATCAAGACATAATCACCTCTATTTCATGAGTCAAAGGAAACACACAGAAAGGGATTTGGGAAGAAATGGGAAATCAGTGCATCTCTCTAGTATTCTGTGGCATGAGGGTGATCAAGGGAAGAAGAACATTTTCTGTTGAGTTGAAGTTGACTGTAAAGTTTGCATGTAAAAAAAAAAAAGTTTGCATGTCATGGATTGCCATACATCTGAGAGCCTGTGTCACTCCTGATTAATCCTCTGTCCTTTCTGGTCATGACAGCTCTTGAGGACATTGCAAAGACTTTAGAGTCAACAGTCAGAAGACAGAACTTGTGGGATGAACACTCGGAGTTTAGGAGAGGGAGAAATGGACAGTGAAACTCAAATTATGTTCAGAAGGACGATTATCTTTTCAATGACTGTATGTGCAAAGGGGGTTGCTGTGTCTTTCTGATCTTTTTATGATCTCTCCTAGCCCAGTATTTCATACATTTCATATAAGCTTACTGAATGCTTGAATAATCAATAAATACATTATCTCACTGGAATCTCACAAGCCTTTATGAGGAGATAAGGCTTTATTTCAGAAACTACCGATTATCTACTGTGAACTAGACAATGCCATGCATTTTCTGAATTCTGTTTCATTTTCCTCCATGTATACTTTCCAAACCCTATTTAATATTTAGAAGGCACAAATGACTGTTTCTGGCCAATGAAAAGTGAGTCAAAGTGACATTGCAGGGAAGGCCTCTTTGGACCCTGAGAGAGGCCTTGTAAGGTAGCAGTCATGTCAGTCGAGCCCTGAGTGACTGTAGAGTTGAACAGAGACTATCCAAGGTATATCATGTTAATAAGAAGTAACCATTTTCTGAGTGAATAAGTTCACTCCAGAATAAGTTCGTCTATGTGGGCAAGATATGCAACAACCATTTTATGGTCACAGAATCTCTATTTTTGCTGACTTCTTTCTGCTTCAAGGAAGGTTAGACATCTCCCAGCCTCAGGGAAGAAACATGCTTGGTTGAAGTCACTCATGGTCAGTCATCTCATTCCCTATAACCAGTTACTACTTTAGGCACGGGCTTGTGTATCAGCCCTGGAAAGGTGGCTGAGGGATTTCCAATGAAATATTTTCTTTGCTTATGAAATACAATGCAAGTGTGCTTTGGAGCATTGCTTTAGGAAGCCAGGAGGTTTGTTGTTGCTACAATCATCATGCACCCACTAAGGCAGATGTCAACACACTGAAGACAGGGGACTAGAAAGAAGATTCATCTGAGACTTTTTCTTACTTGTACCTCAAGCATCTACTCAAGTTACCCCCATTCTATTATTGAGGGAAATGACGTTGAAAGAAAATAAATTACTTGCCTAAGGTCTCTTGGCTTGTAAGTTAAAACCAAGTCTTCTAATTCCAACTCTTATTCTCTTTGCTCTGTTCCAAGAATGGAAAAATAGATTTTCTTTCTCTGCCAAACCACTAATTAGTGGTGGCTTCTTAGAGAAGGATTTTTAGACCCGCATCTAGCAAGAATGATGGTTTGGGGTTAATTAATGATTTTATGGGCCAAAGGGAAGCAGCGGAATTTTTTTCCCTGTCACCACAACATGTCAAGGAATATTACGTTTACCTTGGCAAGAGTGGCGTATTATTTACTACTGTGTCACATATGAGCTTCCCACCCAGCCCCAAATTTAGATACATAAGGAAATCTAAACAGTTATAATCTACAGTTTCTATGATTTAGCAGGCTACCTCTGTCTCAAAATCTTTTACGTAGTTACGTAACTGCATTCAAGCTGAGGCTGCAATGTTGTCTGAAGGCTTGACTGAGAGAACATCCACTTCCAAGCACAGGCATGGTTGTTCTTTATAGAGAATACTCAGTAAAGAAGATGCAATCTTTAGTAAAATAATCTTAGAAGTGACATCCCATTGTTAACATTATTGTATTCAGTAGAAGTGCATCATTAAGTACAGCCCACACCCAAGCTGAGGATTTACACAGAGGAGTGCGTATCAGAAGGCGGAGATCTTGATGCCCTATTAATAGAGACGGCCCACTTACCACAAGTGGCAAATACAGAAAAAAAAAACCTTATTTATTTATTTTTTTTGGTTACCTTATCTGTAATTATTGTGGTTAACTATCATGCCTGTGTAATAGTGATTGGTCTTCTCAAAGTTCTACTTTTTCCCCTGTGGATTCACGAGATGGAATTAGGATTTTCCTAAAGCCCTTTTCCATGTGAAAGGGTTAATAATGATCTTGAACAACGTCAGAAATGAGTTCCTAGAATGGTGACCGGCACCTGCATTGGTACTTCTCTTCCTTTCAGGCAAATCCCTGTTCCATGACCTGCACCTGTTTTGAGTTAGAATACGACCAGTCAATCAGTGCTCTCCTCTCCTGGCTGCTGCTGACTCCTTCCTGTGCAGGTTACAGTGCAGGTTGTTAGATGCTAGCAAGTCAAATTCAACTCATAGCAATCTCAGGTGACAGAGTAAAACTTCCCTTTAGGATTACGTAGTCCTCAATCTTTATCAAGAAGCACTGGTTACATTGATTAAGTGCTCTGCTGCTAACCAAAAAGTCGGGGGTTCAAACCCGCCAGTTACTTTTTGGGTGGAAGATGTAAGAAGTGACTCTCTGCTTCCATCAAGATTATGTTGTTGTTGTT
>NW_006399974.1:3958803-3968372 GCF_000299155.1 Elephantulus edwardii | reverse complement strand
AATATCCCTAGTACCACGACCCCTTCTAAACCCAGCCTGGACTTCCGACAGTTCTCTGTTGATGTGCTGTTCTAATAGCCTTGAAAATTTATGAAGTAGTTTTACTCTGTCCTATAGGCTTACGATGAGTTGGAAACGAAGACAGAGTAGATAGTTTTCAATCTTTATGAGAACAGATCACCAGATCTTTCTCTCAGATCTGAAGAGCAGCTGGGTGGAGTTGGAACTGCCAACTTTTCAGTTAGCAGAAACATTTGTTCCACCAGGGCTTCATTATAACGTAGGGCTGGGTTGAAATCTGGTCTCTCTCAGAGGATTGCCTGTTGAGGGAGATTGAAAGGAAGGAGAAGAGATGGAGGGCCAGCCGTTAACGTAGGCCTGCCCTTCCGAGTTTGGTGCTTCCTTACACACCAAACATACAGTCCCATAAGAGAAAGAGACTAATTCTGGAATTCCAGACAAGGGATAGAACGGAAGTAGAATGGTTAAATGTTAATCAAAAGAGCTGAGCCGTTGTGGGGCTTTTTTACTAGTCTGGATAAGACGAGGGGAAGAAAACTGGACTTTTAATAAAGGGAGGCAGATTAAATTAATCATGACAGGAAAATGAGCAAGAAATGCTTTCACATTGTTATTTAATAAGAAAAATGTGTAATTGACTGATAAAAATAGTTTTTGCAAGAAGCAGGCAGTTAAATAGTTTATAAAGCCAGCCAGGCCAAATCCTAAGCATCCCTGACTGTTAGCAATCTGAATGCTTTTTATATGGTGTCTTTCTTTGGAAACGCACAAACCATCTCACCACAGACATTACCTCATTTACTTCACAGCCTAATGAATGCTTTATGGATGGAAATGGTTGAGGAAGCGAACGAGACTGAAGAGATGAAGAAACTGAGGCACAGAGACCATACCTGGCATTCCTCGGCCATTACTGTGAGCAGTACTCAGACCCTCTACCCTCTGCCCCTTAATTGTGTTTTAGGCATTAGCTAATGCATTTAAAGGAAACAATTACTTGCCTCTGCCAAAAGCTGCACAGAAGAACCTGGGCCGTGTGTTGTGGCCGCTAGGAAACGAATCTTCCAAATAGGAGGTGGGGGTGGAGAGAGATCCTGGCATTTGCCATCTGGCAAACCTGTCTTTAATCCTCAGTAAAGTAATGGAATGGAGATGAAGAAAAAAATGTGTAAGAATTGAGAGCATAATGCTACTATGAGCAAGCAGCTGTCTGGATTTTTAAAGAGCAAATTCCATGAGACAAATTTAATTGCATTTTTTAATAGAATTAAAAAAAAATAACAACCAACCCCAAACAACAATTCCTCTACAACATTAGTGGGTGAAGTGAAGGAAATGAAATGGCTGCATCCAGAAATCACTTAAAAGATGAGTTTAGCTGAGGTAGCTCTGAGCGCTGTCTGGTGGCTCGACACTGGTTGCCAGGCCGCTTTAGGAGTCGGTGGGCCGCCATGGACTGACAGGGAAAGGGTGGTCGGTGGTGTGCTTCTGACAGGCTCTGAGAGCGACTGGTATCTACAGAGCATCATTATTAATGACTTGCAGGAGGTGACAAGCAGAACATTAATTAAATGTGTACATGTGGCCATGTGGGAAATTGGCGGCAAAAACACCAGAGAGGTAGGCATGCGATACCCAGGGACTGGTGTGAGTCTTTTGCAATTTGGTCTGTGAGAAGGGGACTGACTTTGTCTTTACGCCCTCTCTTTCTGCTGTCTTGGGCGAGGACCAGATTTGTGCAGGTGTCATGGGGGAAAAGACAGGGGAAATATCTTTAGAGCAACCTCACCTCACAAACCCCTTTGCCATATACCAGGATGTGTACAAGTTGCTCTTCTCACCTCATGTTCTGAAAAAGATAGCCTGCAAAAATTGATATTGATATTAGCAGAGTAATGAGGCAACTGCAAAGCTGGTTCACAAATGTCTCACCGTATTTCAAGTTGTATTTCCATCTGTAAAGTGGAGAACAATCAGGAAGTATAGGGATGGGGGTCTGTGGAGTTTGTCTCTCAATATGGCTTTTCTGGTGTGGATGACTGATGATGTGGCAGTGAAGAATTGTATGAGTGAGGTGTGCTGGCTTATCCACAAAGGAATTGGCTATCTACTATTCCACAAGCCGGTCTCAGCGATCTACAAAGGGATTGGCTAGCCTCGCCAATAAATTGAACAGCTCTCCCCACCAGAAGAAACTCCCTCCCCTTGGAAGAGATGGGAATCTTTGCCTTGCCAGAGAACAGAGATCTCCAACCCAGTGAACTGTAGGACACACTATTAGATGGCAACAGTGACAATGGCTGAACTGTAGAATTGGATATGAGATGGGACTTTGAGGTTGGGGGAGCCAGTATTAGCAGGACTTAGAACCTGGGAGCACTTTAGAGCCAATGAGACTGGAGGTTGAAGTGCCTGTGTGAGTATTTTCGGAGGTTTCTTTGACTATATTCTGTTATTATTCTGAGGTATAACCTTTTAACACCCCCAATATGGTTCTGTGTGATCTGTGAGCTATCACATCAGATTTTAGACCCAAACAGTAAAATTGATGTTGAGATGAGTAGAATGAGGCATGGGAGCGTGGGGGACATGTCTGACCTCATGAGAATTGATTTCGTGTTATTGTGCTGTGGGCGGGGATAGTTTTCCCCTGTGGAGTTGGTAAAGATCAGCTATGGCACTTCCCACGTGACTCTTGCTCTTTTTTATAGGTTCCATCTTGGAATCATCTTTCAGGTGAACATTTTGGTCTATATACTCCTTCCTAAGGGGAGACTACAGGCAACAGGGACTGACTTCGAATACATCTAAAAAATTAGAAATTAAGTGGCTTGCTCCAAACCATAAAGAATACGACCTGGTAAGTGAAATCTGAGATTTACATAGTTTCCACACTACCAACACTTAGATCTTCTCTTAATGGACCATCCTAATAACTCTACTGGCTTGGTTTGTCACTTTGTCACCACCAGTCTTAGCATTGCCCTGATTGGAATCTATTTATTTGAAAAGGACTGTTGCCAAGAGAGAGAAAATGGCTCTGAGAGAATGCAAGCTCACTGCTCTGCAATATTGAGTACTGAGTGTTCTGAGATGGTAGATTATCTTCTTTGTTTTATTTAATTTGAGAACCATTAGCCAAACTCTTTGTAGACAAGGAGGGTTTTGTAATGGTGATGGTGACACTGATCAAATGTATGCCACCCTGAAATTGTAAAGCAATTCTGAGTGCAAGGTCTGGGGGTAAAATGGTGAAAACACCACTACTACCGGCATCATCACCATACCAACAACAATGTGATCTCTCATCTTCACTAAGGGTGCTCTGATGGTCTAGTGGTAAGAAACTGTGCTGCAATCCCAAAGGCATGCAGTTCAAATATGTCAGCAGCTTTGTAGGAGGATGGGATTATCTCCTCCGGTGCGATAAACTGCCTCTGCAAAGCCACTGGAGGGTCAGCTATGGGTCAGTTCTGACTTGATACACAACAGTCTTCACTAACTGCACAAGTGCTTTATTTAAGTACAAAGCTATGCTATGGAAGTGGCATTGTTTTCATCCCTTTTCATTGATTAAGTAATTGGTCAAGGTAAGGAGGTAAGCTTACAGGTATGCAGTGAACTACAGATAGCAAACTTTGTAGCTGGCAGAATTTTATCCTCTCCCTCAACCTCCAGCACTGTGATTATCACCTAAACTCCTTTTAAGATTTTTTTTTTCTTTAAAAAATTTTTTTTTAAAACAATTCTGTTAGGGACCTCTCTAAAAGTACTCAAGAGCAATGGTGTCACTCTGGAGGCTAAGGTCCGCCTGATACAGGCCATGGTTTTTGCAATCACTTGTTATGCATCAGAGAGTTGGGTAATGACTAGGGAGGACAGAAGGAGAATTGATGCCTTTGAGCTGTGATGCTGGAGAAGAGTATTGAATGTACCACGGACTGCCAAGAAAACAAACAGATTCATCCTAGAGAGGGTTAGACCAGGCTACTCCTTGGAGGCAAGGATTCTGGGGCTTCGTCTGACATACTTTGGTCATGTTGTAAGGAGAGACAGGTCCTTGGAGAGGGACATCATGCTTGGTAGGGTGGAGGGACAGCGCAGGAGGGGAAGACCCTCTATGAGGTGGATTGAATCTGTGACTGGGGTAATCGGGATGTGTGTGTCAGAGGCAATGTGATTGGCACAGGATAGAGCAGGGTTTAGGGCTGTTGTACATAGGGTCTCTATGAGTGGCTAATGACTCAACGGCACATAAAAACAACAACAACATTTTATATTGGTTTACTTACAAAGCTTGTATACCTTGTTTTTCACACTGGATCCTTCCCCTTGTGTGTGTCCAGGGTCAGAAAGTAACATTGGTTTTGTTATGTGCCATTGAGTCACCTGCAACTCATAGTGACCCATGTACAACAGCTCTGAACCTTGCCCTGTCCTGACCCAAACTCACTGACTCTAACACACTTGATTCCATGGCCTCAGTTATTTTGTCAATCCATCTAATCCAGGGTCTTCTCCTCTGCTGTTCCTCCATACTTCCAAGCCTGTTAGCCTTCTCCAAGGACCAGTCCCTCTTGGCCACATGCCCAAAGTATGTGAGATGGAGCATCAAAATCCTAGTCTCCAAGAAGAAACTTGGTTTCACCCTCTCCAAGACAGACTTATTTATTTGTTCTCCATGGTATGTTCAATACTCTTCAGCACTACAACTCAACGGCATTAATTCTTCTGTCATCCTTTGTCATTGTCCAGCTCTCTGATGCACAGCATATAATTGCAAAGGCCACATAACACCTTTGAATTATCTTCTTAATATGCCTTTAGAAAAAGGGGCTGGGAATTTCATGAAAAGGAGTAGCTTTGAACTCCTAATGTCTATCTCTTTTTGGACTTCATGAGTAATTCAGCTCAGACTCCAGATTTGTATAATCCAGCCAGAAAAGCAAAAGTTTACGTTATCTGAGCCTCTCTGTTGAGAAGTCATTTTATTACACTATGCTACGACTTCAGCATGTGTTGTTGTGTACCCTAGGGTTGGAACTGACCCATAGCTGACCCTCTGGGGGTTTTCAGAGGCAATTAATCATACCGGTGGAGATGGCCCATCCTTCCACGGAGCAGCTGGTGGCCTCAAACTGCGTGTGCCTTTGAGATTGGAGTGCAGCTTTTTGACACTTTGGCCAATAGAGTGCTCTTTAAAAATCTTACTTCCCACCACTGGGGGCTTATAGAATCATTTCTATGGTTTGTAGCATGCTCCCTTAGAGGAGTTCTGATAAATTCCATTTCTCTACATTGTTTCTTTCCCAGTGATTCCATTTTTAAGGTTTAAGTGTCATTGTGGTACCTGTTGCAGGCTTACAAGCCTGCTATCCTGTTAGCTCTGCCAGAGTCATTCACTGGCCTTTCTGATATAGATGGCAGGGAGTTCTAGGATTGAACTAAGCTTCACATAAGAACAGAGATTCTCTCAATAACAAGAAAAGGCAATTTAGGCCTTGTATCTGTATTTAGGGATTCTAGGTACCCTGCTTGCTGAAACTGAGGAGGACCTCATGCACTTGCTGCGAAGGGTCAAGGACTGCAGCCTTCAGTATGGACTAAGGCTCAATGTCAAGAAGACAAAGATTCTCACCACTGGACCAATTGGCAGCGTCAGGATGGATGACGAAGAGATTGAGATTGTTCACAGCTTCAGTTTGCTCGGCTCCACAGTCAACACTCTTGGCACCAGCAGTCAGGAAATCAAAAAGCGTGTCGCGATGGGAAAGTCTGCTGTTAGGGACATCTCTAAAGTACTCAGGAGCAACAGTGTCTCTCTGGAGACTAAGGTGCGCCTGATACAGGCCATGGTCTTTGCAATCGCCTGTTATGCATCAGAGAGTTGGACAATGACTAGGGAGGACAGAAGGAGAGTGGATGCTTTTGAGCTGTGGTGCTGGAGAAGAGTAATAGAATGTTCCATGGACTGCCAGGAAAACAAACAGATTCATCTTGGAGAGGATTAAACCAAGCTACTCCTTGGAGGCAAGGATTCTGGGGCTTCGTCTGACATACTTTGGACATGTTGCCAGGAGGGACGGGTCCTTGGAGAGGGACATCATACTTGGGCGGGTGGAGGGACAGCGCAGGAGGGGAAGACCCTCTATGAGATGGATTGATTCAGTGACTGGGGTAATCGGGGATGGGTGTGTCAGAGGCAGTGCAGTTGGTTCAGGATAGAGCAGGGTTTAGGGCTGTTGTGCATAGGGTGGCTATGAGTCGCAAATGACTCGACGGCACATAACAATGACAACAACAGGTAATGTGAGTGGGTGTCCTTGAGCCTTGCCTAGAGTGGAGTTCTGCTCAAAAGTGTGGCTTTAAAACCCCTCAGATATTTTATTAATTTTTGAATGAATATTCCTTAAATGATACAGCAATCTTTTGTCTATTTGCTGAGCTGAAAAACCTGGTGTTGCTGTGATGCTGCACACTTTCCCATAGTCTTGTCAAATGCCATAAAGGTTACCCACGATGTACAGTGTAGTGTTTGGACGAGCTTCCAGATTGATTTTTGCTGGGAAGCAGGAGTGGCATCCACTTTCTAAACTAGATGCCTCTGGAAACGCTACAAAGAGTTCAGGTCTTTTGTGCAAAACTTACTCTCAGTTGTATTTGACTTCACAACATTTAATCACTGTTAAATTAAACTAGTGGTGTTATATCTGGAGGAATACTCTTCCACTTTGTACATCACTCTTTGTCAATGTGCTGAATGAAGTAACCTGGGTGTGCTGTGATGCTGAACCTTGTACCATTGGGGTATCAAATACCAGAATGGTTTCCCATTGTGGACAGTTTTTGGTGGAGCCCCTAGCTGTAAAACAGGTTTGGAAGCAGGAGTAGCATCCACTTCTAAACGATATGCCTCTGGAAATTCTACCAAGTTGGAGAAATGACAATAGTTAAGGAAAGGCATTAGGTCTTTTGTTCATAGAGTCGCTCTGAGTCACTCTCGACTCGATGGCAATCAACAACAACACAACAACAGGTAATGTACTATGCAGAGATAATTTGAGATATTTTTTGTCTTCCAAGTCTCCAGTTTTAGACAGTATTTTGCATCAATAACTGCAATAACATCCCTATACCACATTTCTTCTAAGATGTGACTCTGTTATCTACTGAAATAGTTTATTTCCCCTTTTAGGAAGGTAGGATGGTCTTGTGAACTTAATCAATGCCAAAAAATGCAGTGGAATTGATATCCTGTGACTTCCAATGTCAGAAGAGACTGGGAAGTATCCAATTAGTTCTCTTAGAGCGCTCCTTCTGGTGGAGGCCATCTGTCACGTCAGTCATCTAACTGCTCTGAGTCCAGGTATAGGTGTTAGGGTCAGCGGTTCTGATTTAACCAGCTTTCCAGCCAACCATACCAAGGTCCTTGACCTGTGGGTGAAGTAAGCTTGACGCTGAATGCCACCCCCACCTCCAACAGTTAAACACCATCATGTAACACCAGTGGGCTTCATGAGGAACAAAGTAATCTTCTGCTGGGTCCTTAGATTACTTGCTTAACAATATTTATGAGATAAAATAATTATTGTTTTAAATCCTTATGTTTTGGTGTAGACTGCTACACAGACTAGAGATTAGAATGTCTTCCACCATTTATATTCAATGTCTTTCTAATCGGCTATGTCATTTAAAAACAAAATTATATTTTCTCATGTATTGAGAAAACATGGCTATGGTCCATGTCACAATTTTTCCCTAACATGTCCCTCTATGAAATAAGACTCACATATAATTTCCTATTTTGTTTTCTGCTTAGTAGAATTGGCTTGATGTAGAACCAATATTATTTCTGCATGAGCCTTGGAAACAGCTAATGAGAATACTTTATGCCCTGTGGTGTGGTCTGTAGGAATTAATAAGATTTAATAACATGGCATAAGTAGAACTATCAGGCTCAGACATGGATAGTTCAGAGACACATATATTCAATTGCTAAGGTACAGTTGGATTGCTAAATTATTTTAGTATAGGACTGCTTTGGAATATTACCTGAATTTTCAAGATCATTGAGAAACACCAGATTTTGGGAATAAAGCCGTGAATTGTGAGGGCAGCCATGCAGTCTTGTCATATGGAACTATGCTCTACATGTTCTTACCATGAACATGAGAACTTCCAGAGTTAAGGATAGTATATCTATGTGGATGGACTAGTGCCTGCTTTTCCAACTGGGCCTTCTGTGGAGGGTGACTCAGAAAAAAGTTTTTCTACTTCTCACTGTGCACAAATACTGCCTACTCTGGGAACCTCTCGGGATTACCACTGCATAAGGGAAGGTTTAAGAGAGCCTCTACTTGCTCTTAACCTGCAGCTGGGACTCATGAATAAGCCGTGGTTTTCCTATTCCTTTCTTGTAAAATGTATCTTGGTCAATGCCACAAGATGATTATCATGTTGGGTAAATGTGCCAGAAATTTATATACACAGTTATATTTTGCCTCTTGATAAACCTTTGAGCTTATTCCTAAAGGATTATTCCTATTTTTTTAGATGAGGAAAATGAAGCTCAGAAAAATGGGGTACTTTGCTGAAATCTTTCCCAGCAGGTACATGGTAGAACTAATTATATTATTGTTTGTTGTCAAATACCATTGAATTGACTCTGACTCACACAACCCTGTGTGTAACAGATCTATACCTTGCATAATCCTCAGCACCCCATCTCCACTAGGCTGAAGCCCACTGTTGTAATCACTGTCAGTCTATCTCTTTGAGGATTTCCCTCTCCTTTGCCGACCCTCCACCTTGCTAAGCATGATGTTCTTTTCCAGGGACTGATTTCCTCCTGACAACATGTTGCAAGTATGTAAGATGAAGTCTCCTCATTCTTGCCTCCAACGAGAATCATGGCTGCACTTCTAAGATGTATTTGTTTATTCTTTTGACAATCCATGGTATATAATCAATACTCTTAACAAACACCACAATTCAAAGGCTTCAGTTCTTTAATCTTCCTTGTTAATTGTTTTTTTCATGAGCATATGAAGCAATTGAAAACATTGTGGTTTGGGTCAGGCATCCCTTAGTCTTTAAACTTTTTCTTTAGTACTTTAAAGACGTCTTCAACAGAAAATTTACCTAATACATTATTATGTTTTGATTCCTTGACTGGGCCTAATTCAAGAATCCATTTCACCCCGCATTGGTGAAGAGGCTTATGGGGAAGAACGTATCAATTTATAGAACATACTTATATTTAGAATATTTTGGCAATTAGTCCATAGAAAGCTAGGTTGGTAACCCAAAGTCTGAGTTGCTCTGGCAGTTTGAATTCACCTGCAGCTCTGAGGGAGAAAGATGGCCAATACCCTTCCATGCAATTTACAGCCTTGGGAAACCAATAGAGGCTCAGTTATGAATCACTTCTAGGAGGATATTGGCCATCTTTCTCCTGAAGAGTAGCTAATGAGTTTGAACCACTTGCCTTTGAGTTAAAAGTGCAAATCCTTACAATAGGCTTCTATTGTCTCTCTCTCTCTCTCTCT
>NW_006399974.1:3920527-3958635 GCF_000299155.1 Elephantulus edwardii | reverse complement strand
CAGCTACTCCACAGAAGGATTGGCAATCTCCTCCCATGTGATTTATTGCCTCTGAAAACTCCCTTGGAGAGTCTGCTATGAGTTATTTCTGACTCGACAGCACACAACAATTATATAATGATATAAAAAGTGTAAAAAATTATATAAAAAGTAATATATATATATATGTATATATATGCAATGATGTCAGTCTGGAGACTAAAGTGTGCCTGATCCAGGCCAGTCTTTGCAATTACTTGCTATGCATCAGAAATCTGGACAATGGCTAGGGATGATAGAAGGAGAATTGAATGATAGAAGCCTTTGAGCTGTGGTGCTGGAGAAGTGTTGAATATACTATGGACTGCTAGGAGAACAAACAGGTTTGTCCTGGAGAGTGTGAAACCAGACTGCTCCTTGGAGTCAAAAATTCTGAAGCTCCATCTGCCATACTTTGGGTGTGTTACAAGGAAGGATCAGTCCTTGTAGAGGTACATCATGCTTAGGAGGGTAGAAGGACAGTGCAGAGAGGAAGACCTTTGATGGATGGATTGATTCAGTGACTGGGATAATGGAAGTGGTGTGTCAGAGACAGTGAGGTTGGCACAGGATAGAGCAGAGTTCAGAGCTTTGTACTCAAAATTGCTATGAACAAGCGACTTGACAGCACTTAACAACAACTATCTATCTCTATCTGTCTATCTATCTATCTATCTATCTATCTATCTATCTATCTATCTATCTATCGTGTTGTTGTTGTGTACTGTTGAGTCAAAACCAACTTGTTGCTGATCCTTGGGCAGGTTTTCAGAGGCAGATAATTGCATTGGAGGAAATTGCTCATCCTTCTCCAACAGAGCATCTGGTGGCTTCGAACTGGTCCTTGGGGATTGCAGTACAGTTTCTTGGCACTAGACAACCAGAGCTCTCTAACTATAAGCATATAATAGGATTTTTTTAAAAAAAGCCTCAACTTTTTATTGTGATCTGGATGTCAATATATGAAACAAATTATTATTAAACAATTCATATATATTTTTTGTTCAGTGGGCTTGATTGCAATCCCATCAATGTGAAAACCTTCCTCTGTTAGGTTTCCCAAGTTGTCAACTGAAGTGGGAAGAGACTACCCATCTTTCTCCCCAAGAGCTGATGGATTATTTGAACAACTGAAGACATGTAGACCTTGGATTAGCAGTGCAACTCACTATGGACATCATATATGCCACCAGGACAGCCCTGTTTACTCTTTGACTGTTAGTTGATCCAAAGGGATATGTCTGGTTCCAAGCTTGAACCATATCTAAGGGTCATACAAAAGGGAGTACACCAATTTCTGTCAGTCTAGTAAGTCTGGTATATGTTTTTACGTTTTTTTCCTCTTACATGTTGTTATTATGTGCTGTCAAGTCAGAATCGACTCAGCTGACTCTCCAGTGGATTTTAAGAGGCTTTAAATTGCATGGGAGATTACTTACCTCTCCCCTCCATACCAACTGGTGGACTAGAATCAATTGTTTTACCTTTGAGTTGGCAAAACAATGCTTTACAGTGGCCATCTAGAATGTTCCATTGTGATTCAGTTAGAGCAGCTGTTATGGTAGCTGGATACATCTAGTTTTCTCAGTGTCCGGGGAGTGGTGGCTGAGGTTCACATGGTCTAGTAGTCCTTTTGATTGATTGATCTATGTGTCTTCAATTTTCTTCTCTCTTTTTTTCCTCTGGATGGAGAAAGACAAGTAGTTGGTTCCCTTCTTACCAATGTTTACTTATAGAGCATTTCCTTTGTAGACTATGTTATGCCAATTGAACCTGATGTCCCCTGAGACTGTGGGCCTAAACTCTAAGGTCCAGCAACTCACCTCAAGGTGTTTCGTTATGGAAAACTAAGTTTTTCTAACTTTGCCTTTGTGTGCGCTACTATAAACATTGATATATTTGCAGCTTATGTAGAAGTATTCTCTATCAAAGCTATGTATATTTACGGATGTAGACCACAGGAGGGATTTTTAAATTCAAACTTTATTTATCCAACACCAAGCAAAATACAATGAAAGGATTAAAAAACTAAAAAAGCTGATGGAGAAAAAACTAGACTATAAAACATAATCTTTTCCTCTCTAGCTCTCACAAAATCTTTTTAACATCTGGGAGATTTACAGGTGTTAAACTGCCCCTGAATGAGCCTTTTTATTTCCTGGGGTGATGGAAATATATTGATAATTACAGGGGAAATTATGGGTTTTTTTTTAATACAACAATTAAATGGCTTAGTGTTTAAATGAAGGGGACTGTAATTTTCCTTTATTTTATCTATCATTAAATTGATGTTACAAGCTATTAGAAGAGTTTAATCAGAACTGGTTTTCAAATATAGGCCACATTTATCTGCATAGTCAAGTGAAGAGGATGGGAAAAGCTTGAGGCAACGTGTACTTATGCACATGTACACTCACATGTATACTCCTCCCCTCTTAGGACTTTGTGTCTTTAAAAAGAAAAAGAAAAAACACCTCAAATCCTCAAATGATGACAAGAGTGACAGAGTGCATGGCCAGAGAATACTGGCTTCCATAAGAACATTCTTGCTTTCTGCAGAGAGGCTGTGCTTGGTTTAGTGGGATTACTGTCTAATGCTGCTGCTTTTGTTTCTTCTAGTTGCACGTCAAAATAATTCTGAGTCACTGGCTTTGGGTTGGTTCTGACTCATAGACACCCTCCATTGGGTTTCTAAAGCTGTGAATCACAGTGGGAGGAGGGTTCTCACCTTCCCCTTCCCTGAACTACATTTGAACCACTGGAGACATGCAGCCTCTGTGTGAAGTGCAACTCCTTATTGATTGACGGTTTGCTCAATGGTAATAGTTAGTTGGCAATGATTCATAGTGACCCTGTAAACAATAGATCGAAACCTCTATCCTGCACCATCTTCACTGTTGTTGTTCTTGTTAGGCGCCGATGAGTTCGACTCCTAGTGAACCTATGAACAGCTGATCTGAACTCTGCCTTATCCTGTGCCATCCTCATCACCTCTGACACACTAGAACTCATTGCTGATGTCACCATGCCAATCCATCTTGTTACAGCTCTTTCTCTGCTTCAATTGACCCTTTATCATTCCAATCATCATGCCCCTTACCAAGGAATAGCCTCGCCTAACTACATGTCCAAAGTATGAAAGACAAAGCTTTGCCATCTTGACTTCTTCACCATCAGTGAACATCAGTATGTGATGTCAGTAGGTTTGAGCAGACTTGAACAGCAGAGCAGGTTATGCTAAGAGTCTCATGTGGCTCTTCTTGGGCTTATCTCTTTCCAACTGTATTCTTAAGGATGTCATCTTGGCAGCTTGAAATTGTCCATGGTGGGAGTATTAAGACCAGGGAAGTTGGCAGATGTTGTAAGTCATTTCCCTCATTCCTTGATCTGATAGTTACTAGACTGATTTTGTCACTATTTACTGATCAAATGTGGTAGAGTAGAATAGCTTTGTAGGGTTTTCCAGGCTATATAATCTTTATGGGAGCAAATCACTAAGTTTTCCTCCTGCTGAGCTTTTGGAGGGAGGGGGAAGCGGGTTGAACTGCCAATCTTTCAATCAATAGTCAAGCACATCAACATTGTGCCGCCAGGGCTCTTTATATAGTAAGTGGTAAATATCAGCACACTATTGATTATAGTTAACAAAAGTTGACAGTAGAACTAATGGGGCATGCTATATTTATTACCGTTTTCAATGATCATTAACTATAAATGATGCTGTTTATACAGAGGACCAGCTGCCCCCTAGTTAGTTTGCTATATGTCAGATGCTGTGCACTTTATAGCTTATAATTCTCAGAACAACCCTGCAAGGTAGGTGTCATGGTCTCCATTAGATAGGTGAAGAAATGGAGACTCAAATTGAGACTCAGAAAATTGCCTGTGGTCACAAAATTGCCCATGGTCACTCTGCTCAATCAGGATTCAAACTCACCACCCTGTGTACTTGCACTGAGTATGCACAAATGTTACTGAGATCACCTGATGAGGTTGCAGTGAGGGGATGATTCTGAGGCAACTGAAAGCACCTAGAAGTTTCTTCTAAAACTCAAATGGAATCAAGTCAAGTCATTGCTTTGGAGTTGGAACTGACTCATAGCTGATCCTCCAATGGGTTTCCAAGGCTCTATGTAATTCAAATCCACCAGTTGCTCCATGGTAGAAGGATGGACAATCTCCTCCCGTGTGATTTGCTGCCTCTGAAAACCCACTGCAGGATGAGCTATGAGTTGGTTCCAACATGACAGCACATAACAACACAACAACAAATATTTTGGGAGGAAACTGCTCATCTTTCTCTCTTGGAGCAACCAGTGGATTCAAACCAATAGAGAAGATTGGCCTTTGGGTTAGCAATGCAGCTACCCATGGATTATGCCTCCCGTGTTCCCTATTTTGTATATAAAATATTGTTGTTGTTGTTGTTGTTGTTGTTGTGTACCGTAGAGTTGGAACCTATGTATAGCTGACAGTCCAGCAGATTTTCAAAGGCAGTTAATTGCATTGGAGAAGACAGTGCATCCTTCTCCTGCATATAAAATATACAAGGGGAAGAAAAAAAAATTTAAAAATTCCAATATAGTCTATCTACCCTTCAACAGGTTCTCAGGAGGCTGAAAATCACACACAAGAAGATTGCCTATCTTTCTCCCTTGAAGCAGTTGGAGGATTCAAACCACCAGAATGATGTGGTCTTAGGGTTAGCAGCACAGGTATCTATAAACTACATCACTTCAGCTCCCTTTCAAGATGTCAAGATTCCAATATTCAGAGGCTGAGCTATCAAATACTTCATTTTTTTTTTTTCCAGTGAGGCCTGTTTGTGATCCAGGAATCGATGGATAAAGGACATCTACTCGAGAGAACCAAATTTTTAGCTACACTGGAATGAGCCTTTGTGAGTCTTCATACTGAACCAATCAGAACAAACTCACTGCTGTTGCATTCATTCTGACTCATAATCCTCCAACAAGTTTTCATGGCTGTAAATCTTAATGAGAAGAGGCTTCCTCTTTCTCCAACAGTGTAATTGATTAATTCAACCAGTTGGTAAACAGCCCAACTAACCATACATTTTGCTCATTTGTGAGTGTTTAAGAAATAGTTTCCAGGATAACATAGTTTGAGCAACAGATTGTCTTCTGCCCTTGTCTTGATGTCTTTCTCAATGAGGTTTTCTTTTAGAACTCCAAACCATGCTCTTAAAAAAACCCAATTGTAGCCATCAGATACTTCTGATTTATGGTTACTCCAGGAGGCAGTCGTCAGAACAGACCAAGGAAACACTGCATGGTTCATAATCGGGAAGGGTGTACACCAGGGATGTGTCCTATCTCTATACCTTTTCAATCTACATGCAGAACAGATTATCCAGGAAGCTGGGCTCTATGAGGAGGATTGGAGGAGTACTCATCAACAACTTGTGTTATGCACATGATATACCTTGCTTCTTGAAACTGAGGAGAACCTGAAGCACTTGCTGCAGAAGATCAAGGACTACAGCTTCAATATGGATTGAAACTCAACATCAAGAAAATAAAGATTTTTCACCACTGAGCTGATTGGTAGCATCATAATAGATGGTGAAGAGATTGAGATTGTTAACAGCTTTAGTTTGCTTGGCTCCACAATCAATATCAGCAACCAGGAAATCAAAAGACAAATTGTGCATTGGGAAAATCTGCTGTCAAGGACGCCTCCAGAGTACTGAAGAATAAGAATGTCAGTCTAGAGACGGAGGTGCACCTGATCCAGGCCACAGTCTTCACAATTATTTGCTATGCATTAGAAAGCTGAACAATGACTAGGGATGATAGAAAGGGAATTGATGCCATTGAGTTGTGGTACTATAGAAGAATATTGAATATACCATGGATGGCTAGGAGAACAAACAGCTTCATCCTGGATACAGTGAAATCCTTGGAGGCAAGGATTCTGAGGCTCTGTCTGACATACTTTGTACATGTTGCAAGGAGAAACCAGTCCTTGGAGAGGGATATCATGCTTGGAAGGGTGGAGGGATAGCACAAGAGAAAAAGCACAAGACTCTCAATGAGATGGATTGATTCAGTGACTGGGATAATGGGGGTAGGTGTGTCAGAGACAATAAGGTTAGCACAGGATAGAGCAGGTTTCAGGGCTATTGTACATAGGGTTGCTATAAGTCGCAAGTGACTCAACAGCATATAACAACAACAACATCTATATGTTACAGTGGTAAGAAATTATACAGCCAATCCAAAGGCATGCAGTTCAAATCCACCAGCATCTCCTTGGGAGAAAGATGGTCATTCTCCTTCCATGTGATTTAATACTTTAGAAAACTGGCTGGAGGGTCAGCTATGAGTTGTTCCCAACTCAACAGTACACAACAACGGCACATGTTACAGAGTAGAACTGTGCTCCATAAAGTTTTTCCCCCTGTAAACAGTATAGAAACTGTTACCAGGCTTTCCTCCCTATGCTTCTGCATGTATTGGGACAGCCCATCTTTAAATCAATAGTTGAATGCAAACTGTTCATACCGCCCAGAGGCCTTTTGCAGATCTCTGGTCTCTGCTATTCACAGAAATTTTAAGAACCCAATATTTCAGAGGTGGATAGCCAGTCCTACCTAGTTTGTTTTTCTACAGAAGCTCTACTGAAATTTGCCTACTATGGGTGACCTTGCTGGTATTTGAAATAATGGTAGTATAGTTTCTAGCATCACAACAACTTGCAAGCTGTCACACCTTATTTGATTAAGGAAGAACTGATGCCTTTGAATTGTAGTGTTGGCAGAGAATATTGAATATATCATGGACTGTCCACCCAATAAATGCTGTCTTGGAAGGTGTGCTTCCAGAAAGTTCCTTGAAGGATAAGATGGTGAGATTTCATCTCGCACATTTGGGGAATGTTGTCAGGAAGTACTAGTGTCTGGAGAAGGACACCATACCTTGGAAAAATGAAAGGTGAGTGAAAGAGAGGAAGATCCTTGTAGAGAGGGATTGATCCAGTGATTGTGACAATGGGCTTAAGCACAGTAGAGATTGTGAAGATGGCACAGGACTGGGCTTGGTTTCTATCATTGTGTGTTAAGTTACTATGAGTCATGGTCCACTTGATGGCACCTAATAACCAACAACAATCATGGATTTGTCTTCTCTTTGAATACTTATTCTCGCTTGCTCTCATTTCCCTCCCTTATTTGGTCCAGGGAGTCCAAATCTTAACCCACTTGTTCAATCTCTTCCTATCTTCTCCCCCTATTGCATAACTTTATCATTATTCCCATGAGCACCGAACAGAACATAATCTCTTCTAATTTTCTTAATTATCCTAGGATCCACAAAGTAACAGGGCAGAAGACATTTTATTAGTCCAAACATGGGCAACAGGGCAAGAATTGCCTTATTTTAAAAAGGTATCTTGATGAGTGCTTGAGGGAAGGCCTCTAGACTGACGTGCAGGTTTCAGAGAGGGAGGGGGAGCTGCTTTATGTAATGAATGAACACTTAGGAGCTGAGAGAGTTAAATTTAGAAATGAGGTAAATAGGAGAAGAGAGGGGAGGAGGGGAGCGGAGCATAGTTCTGCCTGGGAGATTTCCATAAAGTTTATTAAACCTGTGAAAGAGTTGGGGTAAGAACTTTAAAATAAAAAAAAAATATTTTGGAAAACAAAGAAGAGATTGGATTCCATACCTTGAGGAGGAGCCCCTAGAATTAGCAGAAATCTAGGGAGAATTTCAGGTTCCCAAAGTCCCCAGACTATGTAAGAGCTGGGTTTTGATCAATTTTTCTCCACACAACTGGCTGACATTTGGGTTATAACCGCTCTTGATTTCCTCAAACCAACTCTTCTGGTTTTGACAGGAATCAAACCTTGTCTTCCTTTTTCTCACCTTGGGTCATGCATGTATAGACTTGTGATGGCCAGCTGGTCGTATGAGGACATAGGATTACTGGAGGTAAGGGAGGTGAGGCATCAGAATATGAAAAGGGGGGACTTTAAACAAACCAAATCAGTTGCCATCAAGTAAACTCCGAGTCATGGTGGCCCTTTATATGTGTCAGAGTAGAACTATTTTCTACAGGGTTTTCAGTGAGTTCTTTCAGAAATAGATTTTCAGATCTTTATCTTGAAATACTTCTGAGTAGATTTGAACTGCTATCTTTCTCTTAACAACTAAACACTTGACAATTTGTACTATCTGACCAGTTAGAAGAGTATTCCAAAAACTCAAAGCACAAACCTCTTCCATAGAGTCATGGTAACTCAATCGAGTTTTGGAACTATCAATCTTAATAGAAGACTGTCCATCTTTCTCCCTCAGAAAAATTGATGTTTAGTGGTACAGTTCACTGTGTGCTACACCACCAGAGCTCCTTCAGGAAAGGATTGGGGGAGCTTTGGTGGTATAGTTGGTAGTGATTTGTGTTGCTAACCCAGAAAATTGTGGTCTAAGAAATGAGAGTGGGAGTTGTTAAAGAAAAAAGAAATTCTATTTAGCATACTTCCCCACCAAATGAAATAAAACAAAACAAAAACTAATCTCTAAGCAAAATTGACATAGAAAATAGGAAAAAGAAACAAAAAAAAAATCTCAACAACAATATAACCCCACTTTTCTGAGAGTGATAAATGATGAGGTGGGAACAGGCTAAGATAGTCTTGGTGATTTGGCCACAATACAATTTAGGATTGAGAGCTGGGTTAATCCAACAAATGGTGGCCGTGGGACAACTCATGCCTTGAATTGTTCCCATGTGCACACCAGTAAGAATTCATGTCTTAAATTCTATTATCAATCTTGAAGCTGAAAGTGGAAGAATGAGAAATGGGCCTTTACCAGTGTTGTGGTAATAAAGATGGGAGTGTCCAGGCCGTAACTGACATTGTCAAAATATATCTTGAGTACATCTCTCTTTAGGTCCTAGCTGATGGGTTTTGAACTACAGAACTAGTTTTTAAAAAATAACAATGAGTGCTTGGAATGTGAGGAAAACACTTTAAATTGTTCAATCAGTCAATTGTCATTAGATGAACAGTAATCTCACATTTTCTGACTTGCCATAGACACTAAGGGTGGTTTCCTGAACTCCACAAAATTGTTGCAAACTGTCAGACTGTGGTTGTCATAGCCCTTGGTTGTTGTTTGTTGTTAAATGCCCTCGAGTTGCAGGCGACTCACAGCGACCCTATGAAGGAGAGTCCTCCATGCTTGGGTGCCTTTCATATTCTCTCCAGGTTCATAGGGTTTCCAGAGGCAAGCTATTATGGAAGTGGATGCCACTCCTCCTTCCAAGCTTGTTTTCATCAGGGAGCTCCACCCTGCTCTCTGTCCGCATTGGGTAACCAGCCATTAGTGCATTTGACACATCAGTGTCATGGTGTTCAACCTCACAGTAGGAAAACATCCCAACCTCTACCAAAAGAAAGAAAGGAAAGTCATTCAACTTTAATCGCCCAGACCTCAAACAACAAAACAGCATTTCTCACTTTGTTTTAGTGCAGAAATAAAATGTCTAACAAAGGTAATTCTCAAGAACACATTGTATAAACTTGCCCTCTGAATAGAAAGGTTGAGTTCTAGGCAGTTGACCCCTGAGATTGTGTTTATGATCAAATAGAAGGGAGAGATGTCTTAGTTTTATCTAGTGCTGGAGTAACTAAAATACTACAACTTAGCTTTAATAAACATTAATTTATTTTCTTACAGTTGACTAGAAATCGTAATTCAGAAGGCCAGCGATAGGGGAAGGTTTGTCCTTTCTGGACCTCCTTTGTAAGAAGCTCTATTTTTTTTCTCTCTCTCTTTTTTTTTTTTAATTTTAATTTTCATTTTAAGGAAAGTTTACAGAAAAATTGGATTTTCATTCATTCATTCATTCATTCATTCTTACACATTTTCCTTCCTTCTCCCTCACAGTTGACTTTATTTTTAGAAAAATATATTGTTGCACAATTTTCTTCCTCCCTCCCTTACCCAACCCCTCTCCCAGTCTTCTTTGTAATATACCTCTTACAAATCATTTTAAAGCAACATAATACTCTTCAGAGTTATCACCTAATATCCAAACAAACGGAATTTTTTTTTACAGGCGTTATCTGACATAGACATCATGGAAATCAACACTTCTGCCTCAGGCTGTGATTCTTGAACAAACACATGTTAAAAGAGAGAGGAGAATTAGTTGTTCGGTTTTTTTTTCTTTTTTTTAAAAAAATTATTATTAATTTCAGTAAAAGTTTACAGAGACTTTGGATTTCCATTCATTCATTGTTGCACTTTTCTCTCCCATCCCAACACTCCCCCCTAGTACACTACCCTCTTGGAAAAGTAAAAGACAAATTGTTTTATAAACCCTCCCCCAGGTCCACTCCACCATGTAGCCTTCACTCTAGACTCCTGTCATGACAAAAATACCTAATCACATAAACCTTTTAAACAGTTTTCTCCCTCATTTGTTTCAATGCAGTATAAATTATTGAACCCATCTTTCTCAGTCTCTTCCCAACCCTGATGTCAGTCCTGTTTTACAACAGTGGCACCATTCAGTATTTGTCCTTTTGTGACTGAGATACTTCACTCAGCATAAGGTCCTCCAGAGTCACCCATTTTGAATAATATTGCATGAGTTTCTTGTTTTTCAATGCAGCATAGTATTTCATTGTGTGAATATACCACAGTGTCTCTATCCATTCGTTTGTTGATGGGCACTTAGTTTGTTTCCAATTCTTTGCTGTTGTGAACAAAGCTGCGATAAACATGGGTGTGCATATATCTGCTTGGATGTCAGTTATGGTCTCTTAGGAGAAGAAGCTCTTAATGCAGGAACTCCAGGAAAAAAAATTGTACTTCATTCCTAGATCCCCTTAGTGGTGGTGGGTCACTCTGATCATGGTTCATCTTTTTAATCTCATTAAGATTTCAAAAGAGACAGTCAAGATACAACCTAATTTTGTAGTTCTGTCTTGCCTTATTAATACCATTGTTACTAATCTTGCCTTATTAGTATCATTAAGGTCAAGATTTACAATGTGAAGAGCAATTACAATTGATTACAAAATAGAATAAAGCTACATAATACTGAGAATCATGCTTAATCAAGTTGACATGTATTTTGAGGTGACACAATTCAATTCAAAGCAGAGACATTGTTCATCTATCACATTCCAGGCAATGATAGCTTCCCTAGCGTCTTTGTCATCTTTTCTGTTGTGATGTACTTTTGGGATGGAAATGATCTCATAGCTCACTCTCCAGTGGGTCTTCAGAGGCAGTAAATCTCACAGGAGGAGATTTCCCATCTTTCTTCTGTGGAGCAGCTGATGGATATGAACCACATGTCTTTGGGAGTGCAGCACAGCTTCTTACCACTAGTCCACCAGAGCTTCCTCTTTGTAGTCTAGTCATAAGGATTGCACTGAAAAAGACCTGTGATGTGTTTAGAATCCACCAGATGCTCCACGAGAGAAAAAATGTCTCTCCCCTCTCATGTGATTTACAGCCTCTGAAAACTTGCAGGCAGGTCAGATATGAGTTGGTTTCAACCTGATGGTACACAACAGCAATATAGGAGGGCATAACGAACCAAGTGATGTAGTCTAAAGTGAATTGCATCACTAATCTGAGGGCCGTGCATTTCAGGCAGTTTGAATCCAGCAGTGACCCAAGGGAGAAAGATAGGCCATCTCCTCTCGTTACAGTAAGAAATCTGATGGGAGGTCCCTATGAGTTGGAACAGATTTGAAGACAGTGAATGAAGAAATGATAGATCAAAATAAAATAAAGCAAGATCAAAATAATTAAAAATCAATTCCTTATTATTGCCAGGATGAACCAAAAAGAGTAATCACATACCAAGCAGGAATAAATTCTAGAGTAACCATAGAAATTTATTGTGCTGTCATTGTTATTGTTGTTATAAGGTGATATACAATCAACTTTTGCCTAATAGTGATCCCAGGTGACAGACTAGACCTGCTCATAGGGACCCTACCCCTTAGGGTTTTCTTTGTGGAGTGGGTTCAAACCTCTCAGGTAGTAGTCAAGTCCTCACCCATTGTAACTCTAGGGGTCATTGGTGTCTGGTGTCTCTGAAAAACTCATTACTGCCAAGTAGGTTCATAGCTTACCTTCCAGCAGGTTTCAGAGACTGTAAATTGCTTGGAGGAGATTGCTCATTTTTCTCTCTAGGAGCCACTGGTGGATTTGAACTACCAGAGACACATGACTTTTGGGTTCACAGGACAACTCTCTCTGAACAATGCCACCAGAGTGCCCTCATATGCCATCAAAAACAAAAACAACACCCCAAAATCAATGAGCCTTTTTCTCCCTCGCAGCAGCTGGTGGATTCAAACTCACAGAGAAGCATCACCTTTGGTTTAACAGCACAGCTCCTTAGAGACTACACCAGCAGAGAGTCACTTAGTAGCTAGAAAATTAGAACTGGGATTGTTTCTATCTCATAGGGCCGTTGGGAGAATCTTCTGTGATCACTCACATAAAACTTTGGCTTACATTCATGAAATAGTATGAAACTTTTGAAAATAAAGAATAGGAACTTTTCAGGGTGTGGGAAATTTAACTACTAATACCACACAATTGCCCCTTTAATAATCTCACATTGAAGGGTAGACAGACCAGGACATAATTGTGATCTATGTCACAGAGCTTATATGTGTAGCATAGACATATAGCATAGTATATAATGAATAGCAGGTGTATATGGTGGGTATTGTTTCAAAAGCAGCTTTAGTGTTCCAAGATGAGTAAAAGAACTATCTGCTTGCATTAAGTCTGTGACTGTGAAGGGTTAGGTCTTTAGAAAGGCCAGTGGCATCACTCTGCTGTCCTAATGATGGATGAGGATTTCTGAGCAACTGAATTGAGCCTAAGCCATTACTATCGATTGTTGGGATAGACTTCTCGATCGAAGTCAGTGGACTACAGGCTGGGTCAGTGGTCACACTGACATAAGGCTTCCGACCTCTCATCTCATAGGTTTCCCATGCACGTCACCACACACCCATCTGCCCAGAACCTCAGATCAAGCTGGCGATAAAGGACTTCGGAAAATGAGGATTGAATTAAGTGACCTTAGATTTAAGCCAGCTGTGGCTGGAGCCTCTTCCTCTTTGTGAAGAGGAAATCTTTCCATTTCTAAAGCTTTGGAGGCAGATTAGTTAAGGGCACTGACGTGGAAATGAGATACATGAGAGTTCAAATAGTAGCTCTTAGTTTCTTGCTCTTTGACCCTGAACAAGTTACCCTCCCTGCTCGGAAATTCAGCTCCTTTGTCTACAAAATACAGAAATGAAACCTATCTCTTCCTTAGGGTTGCTTTGGTTTTTATTTTCCTGCTCAGTTACAACTTTATGGAGAGATCATTTACAACCATAAAGTTCACTCTTTGAAAGTAGATTCAGTGGCTTTTGTTGTTCTTGTGGACTGTTCTTGTGTTCTTGAGAAACAGACTCATAGCTGACCCTCCAGCAAATTGCAAAGGAGGAGATTGCATAGGAGGAGATTGTCCTTTCTCCCACAGAGAAAGCTCGTGGATTTGAACCACTTGCCTTTGGGTTGGCTGTGCAACTCCTAACCATAAGGCCAACAAAGCTCCTTTCAGTGGCTTCTGCTGTTGTTTAGTGAGTCAGAATCTACCCATAGCTGACTCTCCAGTGGTTTTCAGAGGCAATAATAAATCACATAGGAAGACGTTGCCCATCTTTCTGCCACAGAGTAGCTGGTGGATTTGAACTGTATACTTTTGGGTTGGCAGTGTGATTCCTTACTGCTTAAGCCATCAGTGTTAAAAAAATAAATAAATGTATCAATCCATCTTGTTCATGTTAACAAAATGAAATATGTCCTGGAGAAAAACATCATCTCCAACAAATAGGAAAGAAAACAAGGGACAGCAATCAATCAACTTGAAGTCTTCTATGTTAGGTTTGCAAGTAGTAGTGGTAGTAGTAGTGATGATGATGATGATGATGATGATGTTATTGTGTACCATTGAGTTGGAACTGACCCTTAGCTGACCCTCTGGCAGGTTTTCAGAAGCAGTTAATTGTGCAGGAGAAGATTGTCCATCTTTGTCCCGTGAAACAGCTGGTGTATTTGAATTGTGTGGCTTTGGGGTGATTGCATTGCAGCTTCTTGCCCCATGGCCACCAGAGCTCCCAATACTATTTACTGCCTTCACACAAATGATCTTAAAATGTTCTCATAACACTGTAAAATAGAGGTTATTCCAATCTCCTTTGCTCACAGAAAGAAATTTAGAGTGGAGATTTAGAGTGGTCAAGAAGCTTATTCATTGCCACAAGAAGCAAGTCACAAAACAGATACTTGAATTCACACTGCTTATGGTCTAATGGGAACTGGTCTCAGTGAAAGGCTTGACAGAATGACAGAAGCATAGAAAGACAACCCCATTGACTTACATGAGGAGAAGTGGCAGAAGGTAAATGAACAGAGCTAGGATACCTGGGCTGGAATCCTGCTCAACAAGATCCCTGACCTTGGGCAATTCCAATTACTACAGAGAAGGTGAGGATAATTAGGCTTCTTAAGGCATGAGCTCAATGTGAGGAATAAATGAAATAACTGAGCAAACTGCATAGATTAGTGTCTGGAACACAAGAACTGCTCCTAGATTGACTGGGATAGAGTGTCCTAACCATGACAGAATTATTCCCTCTGCTGGGACCAACTTGATGGCTATGCAGCCTTTGTAGCTGCACAGAACCCTGGGTTCTGCAGGGGCTTTTACTTGGTCATTATTTTGAAACCTTGAATTTTTAAACAAGAGGCATTTTCATTTTGCTCTGGGCTCCACAAGTCATATGGCCAGTGGTATGCACTGCACAGCCTAGCTGCAGAGCCTCCTCCCTCCGGGCAATGTCCAATACAGCCCAAGCAGGAGGGTCTCTTTACTCCACACCTCAGAACTCCTCCAGCCACGGTGAGCACCAGTCGACTCAATGCAGAAGATAGTGCTATTTGCTTTCATTACCACATCAACCGGGCCAACACACACCCACTTGACATTCCTGATTTATTACCTAAAACTAAATGCATTGCACAGTGAGCCTAAATCCTGCCTCTTATTATTGGACTGAAAACCTCCATTGACTTAGCTGGCAGCATGCACCACTAATTGTGGACAGAGTATGGTCCCATGGGTTTTATATAGAACATTTTTCTGTATTCCTTGTTTTCATGGGTGTGTGTTGTGGGCTGGGGATTATTTTTATGTTTTTCCACTTCCTGATTAGTTTTAGGACTTGTTTATTTGGAGACTGCTTTAATAAATTTGCACAGCAGGGTGAGTTAGTAACAGCGTTGGTGTATTTAACCAGGAACTGCCTGCTTTTCAATTTGGTTCTTGGTGTTTGACTTCAGGGCACAGTCACTACGTTTTGGTACCAGATCGTGCCAAAGATCACTTCTCCTTGATTGAGAGATGGTGATGGAGGCTTAGCAAGAGGGCCAGCTTTGCTCCTACAGGGCTGCATGCAGAACTCCACCACAGCACATTTTGACTGCATTTTCTTTTTTTTTTTTTAATATGAAACCAAATTCAAACTCCAGTTTAGAATTTTAAGTTAGTTTTTTCTTTGCTTTTTTAAAATGAATTTGTATTTCAATTGTGATATTAATGAACATTTACAGAGAAGTTAGATTTTCATTCATTCATTGTTGCACATTTTACCCTCTCCATTTCCCCTCTCCAATTCACTTTTTTAAATTTTATTAAATATTCATTCATATTCACTGCTGGTGAGAGTGTAAAATGGTGCAACCACTTTGGAAAGCGGTTTGGTGCTTTCTCAAAGTTAGAAATACCATTTGACCCAGCAGTTCGACCACTGGAAATATACCCTATTGATTGCATTTTCCAAGTGAATCTAAATGATAAGGTCCTGTCTGTTTCTGCCTCTAGATTGTTGAGGGAGATTTCAGTGAGCAGGGACAAGGCCTTTGTAGCTCTAATACCTGGTGCAGCACTAGCCACAAAAGTGCTCCATTGAGAAATATTTCTGTGTGTCAGCGACTGTAGGTTTGACAGTGAACAAGACCATCTAGGTCCCAGCTCATGAAAAACTTAAATTTTATGGAGTGAGATACAGATAGCAATAACTACTATAGCAATAGTAAGGCTATTACCAAGGTTCCTTAGAAGCACAAAGGAACTCTGAAGGCTTAGCAATTGGTACCCATCAGCCTTGGAACTGGGAGTTTCAGTGGCCTAGTGGGGAAGGAATTGTGCTGTCAAACCAAAAGGCAGGGGGTTCAAATTCACCAGCACCTCCCCAAGAAAAAGATAAGCAGTCTCCTCCTGTGTGATTTACAGCCACTGAAAACTTTCTGAACAGTCAGCTGTGAGTCGGTTCTTACTGGATGGGAATGAGTTTTGAGTTCGAGGTTTGAAAATTCTATGAGTAAATAAATGTCCTTAAGGGGCAGTTCTAGTCTGACCTATAGTCTCTTTGAGTCAGCAGTGATTTGAAATGCTGATGAGTTTGATTTGGTTTGGATTTGGTGTTATGGCGGGGTTGGCCAGAGTGAGCGAGTACAGTGAAAGCCAGGGAAGCGGTGTGTGAGGAGGAGCCTAGTGTGGAGGGCATGTCCTGGATCAGCGCGACCAGGCAAAGGATTTGATTGCATTCTAATGGGGAACTTCAAGACTCTCAAACAGGGAAGACACCTTCTAAATGATATTTTCCATGAAAGCGCTAGCTGTTTGTGGTTTTGTGGTTTTTTAAAAAGTAACTGGTGGGGAAAGGGCAAGTTTGGAGGTTACGGCATGACCAGTTAGGAAGGTGGCTTTAGTGATAATTTGTCCAACTGAGTTGATTGTTTGCAGAAAGAAACTGGGATTGTCCTTCCAAAAAGGTTGAAGTGGGTCAGGATTGTTTCATTCATTGTGAAAGATAATAGGGATAATAGAAAGATAACTTGCATATACTAATGAGTCCTTGCATATACTAATAATAAAATAAAAAAAAAAATTTAAAAAGCCAGAGCCATGACTTGCTGATGCTATTGAAACCGGATCCCAAAGAGTGAAGAGTCTGTCTGGGAATCGTTCCTCCACACACAGAGGAGTGACTTCTCTGAAGAAGGAGATGGGAAAAGAACGTGTGGAGGAGGGCAGGCGAGAGGAGGGAGTGAAGCGATAGCTTGTTTAATAGCGGGCACATGGCGGTCCTATCAGCAATGTAGTCTGGGCTGCAAATGCAGCATACTGGAACTTATTTAAAG
This sequence comes from Elephantulus edwardii, assembly GCF_000299155.1. NCBI lineage: Eukaryota > Metazoa > Chordata > Mammalia > Macroscelidea > Macroscelididae > Elephantulus > Elephantulus edwardii. The sequence goes on along the minus strand of NW_006399974.1, from coordinate 3,941,353 downwards.
CAACTATTGTCAAAGTCTCCGAGCCGGTTAATTACCAGTTTTTGTTATGTCAGGAACTCCCCGAGTTAAAGCAGAAAGAAACCATTCATGAATGTGTTCCAGTTCTGTAGTTTAATGGGATAAGGAAAGAAAAAGAATTAAAAATTGATAAAATGATTTAGTTCGTGGGAGGATTGAAAAAGTCTCACAAGAAAAGCTAAAATGACATATTGTGCTCCATCTTCTCCTATAGAAAGCATTGAAATGGCTGGAGACTTAATTGGATTAATGATCCATTGCTGTTATTCATGAAACTTGGGTGCTCACAGAGAATCAACAAGACTGGCGATAGTCTAAAAATGAGCCCAGGTGAGCACAACCCAAATCTGCTGTCTTAAGGTAAAAGGAGAAAAGGGAAGAGAGCAATGTGCTCCCAACACGGGATATCTTCTGTGACCAGCATGTCTGTTGTCTTGTGGTCACATAGCTGAGCTTGGGAAAGCAAATATAAAAATATCCATGGTTTAAAGAAAAACAATTTTGGAATGGTGAGGAGGATAATGGGACAAAGAGCTAAGTGAGAATTTTTTAAAGGCTCATTATCTAAATGTATTTGGTAATAAACATAATTGTACAAATCAACCCACTTAAGAGGTGAACTGTGGTTGTCTTTTTTATGACTGGAGTGTTCTTTCTTCCTAATCTGTTTTGGTTACTTCCAGCCTCTATTCTGGGAGGCACAGATTTCACGGTAGATATTGGACTAGTTGTGTGAGAGAATGTGGAATTTGCTGTTTGGAGATAAATGGTGGAATTTGCCACAGTGAATCAAGTCCTAGGTTCACATCCTGTTTCTGGCACTTCCAAGTGTGTGATTCTCTCAGGTTGATCACCCCACCTTCTTACCTATAAGAAAATGTCCCCGTCCTCCTGTGTGCGCCTGGAACAGGAAGCTGGGTGGCCACGGAGGGACTTTAGATTTACTCAGAAAAGTTTTTCTTTACATTTGGATCTAGATGAGTATATGCAAGAATTATAAAAACTGACAGAGGATAGAAAAGAACAAGGTGTGGGGTTGTGTTGGCCTTTTTTTTTTTTAAAGTAACTGCCCCAGAATGACTCTTTTTTAAAATTTTATTTTATTAAGTTTTTTGATGCGTGTACTGTCAAATCAGATCTGGCTGGTGCAGGAGGAGATTGCCCCTCCTTCTCTAGCAGAGTTTCTGGTGGATTTGAACTGCGTACTTCTGGGATTGCAGTGCAGCTTCTTGCCATGAGGCCACCTGTGCTCCCTAGAATGATTCTTTTTTGTTATGGGTTTTTTGTTTTGTTTTGTTTTTTGTTTTTGTTGTTGTTGTTGTTGTTTCATTTGTTTATCCCTTGCTAGATCTCAGTCAAAAGAGATTTGGTGGTCTAGTGTGTTATGAATTGAGCTGGTATCCAAAAGGTCAGCTGTTCAAACCCACCTGCTAATCTATGGAAATAGATGAAGCAGTTTGCTTTTGTTAAGATTTGTAGCCTCAGGAAACTAAAGGGACAGTTGTACTCTGTATTATGAGCTGGGTTGACTTGATGGCAGTGTGTTTGGTTTTGTGTGAGATGTGAGTCAGAGCATGTTTTTAGCTGGCCAAGCTGTGACCAGTTGTCACTTTGATTCTGACTCATGGTAACCTCATCTGTAGCAGAGTAGAACTCTATGCCACCAGAATTTTAGGGCTAATTTTTTAGAAGTAGATCACTAGACCTTTTCCTGAGATGTTTGAGTAGCTTCAAACCTTCAAACTTTGGATTAGCGGCCCAGTTTAACCCTTTGTACTTATACAAGTCTTTGATCTTCTGCAACAAATACTTCAGGTTTCCCTCCCTTTAAGATTGTGTCATCTGCATAGTGTAGGTTACTGATGAATCATCTTCCAATCCTGATACCACATTCTTCAAAGAGTCTGGATTCATGAATTATTAGCACACAGATTGAATAGATATAAAGGCTACATCCTTGACATACATCCTTCTAGCTTTTAAGCCATACAGTATTTCCTTGTTCTGTTTAGAAAACAGCTTGTTGGTCTAGATAGAGATTCACATGAACGTAATTAAGTGTCCTGGGATTCCCATTCTTGTCAGTGTTAGCCATAGTTTGTTGTCATCTACAGACAAATGCCTTTGCATAGTAAAAAACAAAAACAAAAACCAAAACCCACACAGATAAACATTCTTCTGATATTCTTTGCTTTCAGTCAGGATCCATCTGACATCAGCAATGATGTCCCTGGTGCCACAGCCTCTTCTAAATCTTGCTTGAACTTCTGGCAGTTCTCTGTGTTTCAGTCAATTTGGGATGATCTTCAGCAGTATTTTGCTTGCATGTAACATTAATGATATTGTTTGACAATTTCCACATTCTGTTAGATCATCTTTCTTGGGGATGGGAACATATATGAATCCCTTCCAGTAAGCCAGCCAGTCAGCTACCCTCCAAATTTCCTGGCATAGCTTGTTGCAGAAGATCAAAGACTACAACCTTCAATATGGATTGCATCTTAACATGAAAACAAGAAGACAAACCACTGGGCTTGTGGGCAGCATCCTGGTAGATGAAAAAAATGATTGGAACAGTTAATGATTTCAACCTGTTTGGATCCACAATCAAAATCCTTGGTACCAGCAGTCAGGGGATCAGGAGACACATATTGCTTTGGGCAAGTCTGCTGACAGGGACTTCTCCTAAACACTGAAGTGCAGTGATGTCAGTTTGAAGACTAAGGTATGCCTTATTCAGGCCATGGTCTTTTCAATTACTTGCTGTGCATCTGAGAGCTGGACTAGGAATAGGGATGGCAGAAGAAGAATTGATGCCTATGAGTTGCGGTGTTGGAGAACAGCACGGAATACTCCATAGACTGCCAAAAGAGTGAACAGATGTCTTGGGAAAAGTGCAGCTGGAGTGCTCCTTGGAGGAAAGGATGAAAAAAACTTCATCTCTCATCGTTTGGACATGTTGCTAGGAGAGGCTATTCCCTGGAAAAGAATATCATGCTTGGAAGGGTGAAGGGTCAGTGAAAGAGAGAAAACCCTCCATCAAGATGGAGTGACACAGTGACTTCAGCAATGGGCTCCAGAGTATGAGAGATGGTGCGGACGGCACAAGATAGTATGGGATTCCGGTCTGCTGTTCATCAAGTCGTTATGAGTCATACTCAACTGGGCAGCACCTAACAACAACAACAACTATACAAGGATCCCTCTTGAACCTGAGGGAAGGCTCTGTAATTTACAATACAAAGGTGAAAGCTCTTCTAATGACTAGGCTCCCAGTGTGTTAACAGAATATTAATGAAACTGCAGGTGCTACTCAATTAGGACTTTATTAGTCTATCCTGGTAAAAGAAACCATGAACCTGGAGAAAAAGATAGAGGCAAAAAAGAGTTTGAGACTCAGTGGGGAAGGAGACAGACAAGGAAGTTGGACTTGGATAAAGGGGACTGCAAACTTGGGCAAAGACTCACAAAAGCAACAAGGGGCAACTGGGTTGAAAGCCACTGAAAGGCCCACCTTATCTACATGATTTGGCTGCAAATGCATACTCAGAGGGGCCCCTTGCTTGTCTGGTGAATGAGAATTTATCTGTGCACATTCTCCTTGGTAAAAGAGAGACTATTGTTGGCAATGACTGAAAATGCCAACAAAAAGAAAAACTAGTTTGAAGGTAATATATTAAGTACAGAACTTTTACTACAAACCTGACGTGTGGGGTAGACTGAATTGCAGCCCCCAACATATTGTGAAGGACTCACATGAAACTCTTAACCACAGATTAGTAAATAAACACACATAAGTCTGTGCTTACCTTCCTTCTCAGGTATACTGTCCTTCCCAGGGAGTTTAAGTAGTAAGAGGCTTTGATTCTGTAGCAAGGTGCTATGTATGGGATTAGGAGAGAGATGCCAGCAACAGCTAACAGCAGAATTTATAATGCGATGATAAAAGGTGAAATTGATGTTGTTATATACTGTTGTGTTACTTGAGACTCATAGTGACCCTATGTACAACAGCTCTGAATCCTGCTTTATTTTTTTTTTAACCCTGCTTTATTTTGAGCCAACCTCATTGTCTCTGACACACCTACCCCCATTTACCCCAGTCACTGAGTCTATCCATCTCATCAAGGGTCTTTCTCTCTGGTGCTGTCTCTCCACCCTCATAAGCATGATGTCCCTCTCCAAGGACTGGTATCTCCTTGCAACATGCCCAAAGTATGCCAGATGATGCCTCAGAATCCTTGCCTCCAAGGAGCAGCCTGATTTCACCCTCTCTAAGACAAACTAGTTTATTCTGTAACAGTCCATGGTATATTCAATATTCTTCTCCAGCAGCCTAACTCAAAGGCATCAATTGTCCTATCATCCCTAGTTATTGTCCAGCTTTCTCATGCATAGCAAGTAATTGTGAAAACTATGACCTGGATCGAATGCACCTTAGTCTCCAGACTGACATCATTGCTCTTCAGTACTCTGGAGAGGTCCCTCCCTGACAGCAGACTTTGCCAATAAAATATTTGTTTTTATTTCCTGCCTGCTGGTACCAAGAGTGTTGATTGTGAAGCCAAGCAAACTGAAGCTGTTAAGAGTCTCAATCTCTTCTCTATCATGATGCTGCCAATTGGTCCGGTGGTCAGGATCTTTGTTTTCTTGATGTTGAGCTTCAATCATATTGACCGCTGCAGTCCTTGACCTTCTGCAGCAAATGCCACAGGCCCTCCTCAGTTTCAGCAAGCAGGGTTGTGTCATCTGCATAACACAGGTTGATGAGTCTTCCTCCAATCCTGATGCCACATTGACTCCAAATTCGTATGCAAGCATAAATAGTTTCATATTTACCTTGTTTATTGGTTAGTCTATCACTGCTCCAAAGATATCCATGTCCAAATTCATGGAACTTGTGAGTGTTACTGTATATGGTGAAAGGGACTTTGTACTGCTGTGATTAAATTAAGGCTCCTGAGATGGGAGATTATTCAGGATAATCCAGGTTGGCTCTAAGTGTAATCCAAATATCCTTATCAGAGGGAAGCAGAGGAAACTTGACTGCAGAAGAGAAAGATTGCAGTATGAGGATGGAAGCAAGAGGAGGAAACCCTGTGAGTCCAGGAATGAGGACAACACCTATCCTTAAAAAGGGGAGGACATGGGCTTTCCTCCGGAACCTCCAGTGAGTTAACAGAGCATTGGTGTCTACCCTGCCAATGTCTTGATTTCTAACTCAGTGACATTGAACTTCTGATCTCTAGATACGTAAGCAAATACACTTGTGTTCTTTTAAGCAATGGCGTTCTTGGTTGTAACAGAAGCCATAGGAAACTATGTGAGACTTGGCTACACTTGCCATTCCTGAGCCTCGGTCTTTCCAGCTAAATCAGACGCACTGTGACAGATACTTGTACTATAGCTTAAGAGTTGTCACAATTCATGAGAGAGCTATATTAATTATAAAATCATTCTACTTATTTAATTCTATTATTTAAACTCTTAATTAGAAACCTATTTCCAGTGGTCTATGGTAAGGAATTGCCTTGTCCACCCAAAGTAAGCCGTTTGAATCCACCAGCTGCTCTGTGGGAGAAAAGATGGGCAGCCAGCTGTGGTGTTATTTTCTGTCCCTGAAAACTCACTGGAAGGTCAGCAATGGGTTGCTTCTGACTCAGTGACACAATAACAATAAACCCAAGCACGGGAGCTCTGGTGGCTTAATCCATAGGCAGTTGTACTGCTAACTCAAAGGCCTTACTACTCTGGAAGCTTGAATCCACCACAGATTCCATGGGAGAAAAATCTCCTCCCATATAATTTACAACCTCAGAATTCTGCTGGAAGTTCAGCAATGAGTCAGTTTTGATTCAAGAAGCAATGAGAGAGATACCCATATGAGCTGGCAGTATCCTTGAAGTATGCTCATCATGATAGTAGCCTTTTAAAACAATATTCATGCTGAATATTGATGTTTAAAGCTAGCAGTTTCTAACTTTCGGAATAATGATGGTGAAGGGCGAAGAGAAAGAGATGGGAAAAGAGCTGGCTAGAGGGGCCGAGGAACAGGTGTGTTCTGGAATATCCAGGGTTAAAGCTGGGGAAGGCTGTTGAAGCTTTAATCTACATGGTAGCTGGGTTTCAATTTCAGGTGTCCCCAAAGGACCCCATGTTGCTTAGAGGAAAGAATGGAAGGAGCCAGTGACTAGGAAGATATTTCCTTTCTTTGGGACAGGGACAGGCAAAACTTCCTCAACAATCAGGAGCATTGCTAATTCTTTGAAAGGGTTAAAGATATTACAGAGCTGACCTGGGATGCTGAGGTAGCTTTTGTCTCCTGAATTTCTTCGACGCCAGACAGAGACCTAATTTTGGCAATCGGGCTTATTATAATATGCCCCATTGAAAATCTCGACGTCACCACTATGTTTTCATTGGGATAATGTTTTCCTTATACACAGTTTAAGTGCAACCACTGTTCAAGTTTTCATAACAGTGAGGTTAGCCAAGCATCCTTTATAAGGCCTTAGTTTCCTGTAGGATATTTGGTAGTCACTAACGATGTTGTCTCCAGTACCAGTGAAATAGGTGGTTCATTCCTAGTTACTCGAAGCATGCAGCTGGCCCTTAAAGCATGCTTGCTTGAATGCATGGCTGAGTTCTCAGGCAATCTATTGCCCGGCAAGGACTGGAACTTGGCTGTCCCAACACATGGCTTTATGCCTGAGCCATTAAACATTGTCACACTCATCCAGACAATTCAGGCACTACCTCAGATCCTCTTCACTGCCACCTCCTCAAAAGGGCGATGATCCAAGCCCAAAATGCTAATGATTCACTGCTTCTGAAACGGGCAGGTCCTCATCTAAATTAAGGTTATCTAACAGCAACAGAGAGAGAAAGGCAGGCGCCCACAGGCACAGAACAAGGTGATGGATGGAGTGAGGGGTGGGCTTGCGAGGCTTTGCCAGTTGTCTTGACAACAGTGCTTTGCAGATGTGTGCGTACTGATCTGCATGATTGAAAGCAATGAAGTCATTTTTGTATTTTCTCTTTTTATTTTGCGTTTCTGTGGAGGGTCCTGTCAGTAGGCTCAGCTTATAGCCATGGGGGACTAACTATCAGACGTAGTCTAACAACTGACTTGACTTGCTTGCGACTTTCTTCAAAGAGTGAGGTCCACGCTTGTTGTCTCCATGTCTTTACCTCCTACTCTGCACCCCGCCAGCTGCTGCTGAATTCTCCAAGGATGCGTTAATTGCCAAAGCTCCTGGAGAATGCTCAGTTCTTACCTTATGTGACCTTTCTGAGGAATCTGCGCTGGTAAAAGTTTCTTCCTCTTTAGATTATTTTTCTCTTGGCCACCATGACACTAGTGTTTCCTGATTTTCCAGCTCCCTGCTTGGCCACGCCTCAGGCCTTCACTGACCTCTTCTCTGTTGAGCGCCGTCTCTCCAGAGCTTGGAATTCAGTCCTGCTCTCCCCCATGTTCTACGCAGTCCACAGGAAACTCAGTCACAACACGGCTTCAAACTCCGATGTCTTGGGAACCGTTACCTTCGGTTTGACTTGTCCAGACATGGTTTCTCCAACTATTTGACCCTTCTTCATTCAGTCAGTCTGGTGCTTAACCAATATTGTTTCTGGTCCTTTAATCCTCTTCGCTGACTAATTTATTCCCCCTATATTCACAGTTAGTTAATGACCTTGCTTCCTACTTCCCTGAGGAAATGGAAGCAGTCAGAAGAGGAAGATAGTAGACTCCTATCTACCCATCTATTACCATCTGCATTGTAGCCTGTTACCACAGATAAACTATGAACCATCTTAACTCTCTGAAGTCAGCCCCTCTGCCCAATATGCCCTCTGTGCAACAATATTGCTCTAGTACCTCTCCTTTTGTGTGACATCTTCTACACGTTAGTCCCTGTTGGCACATTCCCATCAGCTGCTGTCAGCTCTGACTCACAGCGACGTACAACAGAACCAGACTGCACCATCCTCTCCACACCTATGGTACTCGAGTCCTCTGTGAGGCCTTCTCTATTTTGCTGACCTTCTGTTTTACCAAGGAGGATTCCTTTTCCAAAGACTGACCCCTTCTGAGAATATACCCCAAATATGTGATATGAAGTCTCTAAGAAACATTCTGACTGTACTTCCAACCTCTATTGGTTAGTTCCATTGACTTTCCAGGATATATTCAATAATCTTTGCCAATGCTACAATTCAAAGACTTCAATTCTCCTTTGACCTTCCTCATTAATTGTCATAGTCTCATATGCATATGAAGCAATTGAAAATATTTTTGTTTGGGTCAGACTCATCTCAGTCTGCAGACTGGCCTCCAATTTACTCATAGCCAGAGTCAAAACCCTTCCAGTGACTGAATGGTCCATATAATTTGTCTTGCCTGCCACTTCACCAACCTCAGCTCCTGTTCCACTCCCCTTGCTCGCTTCTCTCCATCTCACTTCCTGCAGTACTGCATTACTCCAAATGCAGAGCCAATATGGGCTTACCTGTGCTTACCTACTATTATGTTGTGAAAAAAAACAACTCATATTTTTTTCACCACATCAAAGATTCTACTTCTATATATGGCTGGCATCTGTCTTTATCCCAACTCACAACATCCTCCTACAGAATCAAAGCTTTGCTTAAAATTTACAATCTGTGACAAGGATAGAGTACTTAGTAAGCAGAGAAAGCATGGATTTACTTGTTTTATTCACTAAGCTATAGTGAGCGTTTTCACCTGAGTTTTTATCTCATTTTTAATAAGATTAGAAGCTTAGGTGATAGCTACTATCCCACCAAGGTCATATGTATAGCTCACGCCCATATTTTCCAGACCCTGTTTGACTGGTAACTCAGGAACCTTTCTCTTCCTGTAGCTGAGCTCTCTGCAACTCCACGTGCATGTTTGTGTTGATGCTGCCATCCTCGCACCTTGGCTTACAGACTAATGCCAAATACGGGGGATATGATATAAGGAGCTCCTTTTTATCATCTGATGACATGCTCAAAGTATGTGAGACAAAGTGTCACCATTCTTTTCATAATGCTTGTACTTTGTTCTATGTATCTATATTCTAGGACTTGAAAAATGGGCCTTTGTATAATTAGTTCTTAGTCAAAGGCTCAATCTCCACTGTGGGTCCCAGTTTAACTGCTCAGCAAGAATTGCTAACTGAATGACTAAGTGATTGAAGGCATTTCTGCTCATTTTTTATTGGCAAGAATCTACTCATGCCACCACGTCGGCTTGCATTCAGGTTGCAGAATTCAGTTAGTGATTTCTCCAGGAATAAGAAGAGAACAGGTATAGTAGCAAGTATGTTAGTCCTTTCCATATGCCCTCTTGGTGACTATTAATACCTTTCCAAGAAGCAGATCTAGTATTACTAACAAGGATATGACTTGAAGATCTGCTTAACTTGCTACCCAGGTGAAGTGTTTTGCCCCTTGAAATGAAATCTAAACCACATACCCGTTTAGCCCTCACTATGCTAATGGCTAAAAGACATGTGAGGCATAAGACCTCCTTCCTATACCTCCTAGTACTTCTAAATATAAGGGTCCCTTTGAAGCAGGGAGAGACCAAAACCCACGTAATTGCTATCAGATACAATACTGAAAAGGCAAAGGAAAAAGAAAGAGGGACAAGAAAGTAATCAGCAATATTTCAAGTTGTAGAAGCCCAACTCATAGCTTTTAATAAAAGCAAAGGGAATATAAATTTATTCAAGTATCTGGGAAGTTCATGAGAAAGAGTTAGCTTCAGGGATAGCTGGATCTCTCTGAGTCTCTGTTCAGCTTAATTCTCATATTGTTTCTCTCTGTGAGTGGGCAAGATGGCAGCTGGCAGCCTAGATTAATTCCCTTTCCCAAGAACAAAAAACCCAGGAGAGACTGATTGGCTGGTTGAGTCACTCGTCCATGACTGAACTCAGCAGTGAGGCCAGGGGATGAAAGATTCTAGGCTGACATTGATGCAAAGCCTTGGTGTGTGTGGTATGGTCGAAGTGGGGGACAGTTGGTGGGCTTGGCAGCTCTACCTGAAATATTTGCACTGAGTAGCATGACTATCTGTGAGGAATGGAGGAAGAAATGTTGGGACATCAAAAACAAATGTCCACAAAATAGTAATTCTAACATAATCAGACAATGTGAGTGAAGCAGGGAATTTTTCTCTTTTTGATTTGTCCATGTACTCAGTCTATGGAATTTTCTATCTCTTATTTGAAGTCCCTGACATTTCCATTTTTAAAAACTCTTGAATTCTCAGCTATTGAACGTCATCCACATCATGAGGACACTCAGGTGTTCTGGGTTCAATATCCCAACAATTGGTTTGGGTTTGGTGGATGAGTTAAATTCCACATATTTCTATTTCTCCATCTGCCATATCTCATTGCCAATTGCTGAGTCTGGTTCAACCAGGTCCTGCATGTGATATCTTTGTGTGACAAGGTTGGCACCTTGTCTTTGATGTAATGCTAAGCACAACTGTTAGATATGTCACCACATCAAAACAGTGTTTTCATCTCTCAAGGGATACATGAAGATGATAATTATGGTTTTTGTTCTCTAAGAAAACATCTTTTGTTTTTAGTTGGTTTTCCATTAAAATTAATTTTTTTTCTGATGATAAAAATATATGTGCATGAAATACATCTGGAAAGTACAAGAATATGAGCAAAAATATTAAACTTACATTTCCTCTTTGCAGACATAGTAATTATAAACATTGTTGTCCATTTTTTGTGGATCTTCTTTTATGCATGGGTATGTATATTGTGCATAGAAAGAATTATAAAATGAAGTCATAGTTTATGTATTCATCATTTTACTCTATATTTTACAAATACAAAATGAAATATTCTTTTTGTAATTAAGTATTCTTCTGAAGCATGCATTTTAGTAGGTGATAAATATGTTTAATTGATTCTTAGGGACATTCGGGAGATTCACAATTTCATATTTTAAACAATATTGTGCTAAGTAACTGATTTTTTTAAAAAAATCTTTGAGTGTATTTCTGAGATAAATTTCTAGACATTGATGCCTGAGTTGTTTCAGGATTTTTATACAGGCTTCATATTCCTTTCTGAAAGGCTAGACTGCTTTGCATGCCAACCAAGTGTGCTTTGAGCTCGTACAATTCCCTGCCTTTCTCCAGATCTTTGAGGAAAACTTTTCCCTCCTTTTTATATAAAGCTGTTTTCAGCAGGAAAGAAAATATCTATAGACAGTAAGGTTTCCAGACAAATAAACCTTCCAGAAGAATTTTCCTCATAGTGAATTGCATTATATTACTTGCAAACAAACTGGTGAATAAAAGATGCTTTGAAGTTTGCATAGCCAATTAAAAATTTCTTAGGGATAGGGAGTCACATTCAAAATCTATCAACATGTATTTTTTTCTTGATTGCCACCTGTGCTTGGCTAATCTCTGTGTACCACTTTAGTAATCAAAGCAACAGCTAGATCAATGATTTATCCCTGGCCCAGGCAGTGTGGAGATGCCAAAATGATTACGTTTTGGCCGTTGACCTAAGTTATCTTACAAAGTCAGAAGGGTGTTAAATCTAAGACAAGAAACTTATAAAAGTTGTTGTTGTTATGAGTCTTCTGGTTTCTAGGCTATAATCTTTAGCAGAACAAATTATCAAGTCTTTTCTACCAAGGAGTGGATGAGTTTTCAAACTGGCTACTCTTTGTTCCTTAATAATTTTGTCTTCTTGTAACACAAATTGTGGTTAAGTGCCGCCGAGTCAGCGCTGATTTGTAGCTTCCTTCAGAACACAAACCTGCCCAATCGTGTGCTCTCCCCACAGTCTTTGCTGTATACTTAAGCCATTTCCCCAGTCAGTGTGCCGATTCATCCTGTTGAGGTCTTCCTGCCTTTTGCTGACCGTCTCCTTTTTCCAACATGATCTCCTTCTCCTGGGACTGGCTCCCCCTGAAAATATGCCCAACATTTGTGAGAAAAAAAATCACCATCCTTGCTTCTGAGGATTGTATTTCTTTCAAGGCATACTTGCTTGTTCTTTTGGAAATCCATTGTCTATTTAGTAACACAGTAATTCAAAGGCATCAATTATTGTTTGGTCTTTCTTATTTCTTGTCCAACTTTCACATGCATACGAAGCAATTGCAAATGCCCTGGCTTCAGTTGACTCACCCAGTCACTCACTCTCCACCTCCCCCCCCCCCCCCATTATGTTTCCAAGGCTGTAAATGGAAATGGGAGGAAATTGTCTCTCTCATTTCCATGGAGTCACAGTCAAATCTCTGGAGATGAATAGCCTTTGGATTAGCAGCACTACTTGCCATATACTGCTGGGCTGCAATCCTAAAGGCATATAGTTCGAATCCACCTGCTGCTCTTTGGGAGAAAGATGGGCGCTTTCCTCCAGTGCAATTTCTTGCCTCTGAAAACCCACTGGAGGATCAACTATGGTTGGGTTCTGACTCGATGGCACACAACACCACCACCAGAGGTCTCCATGATTTGAGTTAGGACATGATAAGTTCCACTCAAGAGCACCACAAATGCTGTGGGGATTACATGAGGAAGACTAGGGAAAGAAGGGCAGATTTGGGGGAATAGACTTGATTATGGGATGGAAAAGCTGAAGTCATCCAGCAAAGGATTCCAGGCAAAGGAGAGAACAGAAGAAAAGCCATGAGATCACAGTGACAATAGGGCAGCCGGGTGGGTGGCAGGAATGGGTTACCTGGTAGCCTGGTACGCTGAGGGGTATATGGCAGTGGATCAGATTAGAGGGCGGGGGCCTGAGAGAATAAGCCTCCTGAGGGTACGTACTGATAACCCGCCTTGCTACTTGTCATATCCCCAGTTCCAAACATAACGCCTTTCTCAGGCGGCATTCAAGAATGTAGTATTGAAACTGACCTCAGTTTACTAAGGCTATAAATTGCATGCAAAGAGTATTCATCTTTCTCCTAAATTGCTGCCCATGGATTGAAACCCCTGGAGGAGTTCCACCTCAGGATTAGCAGTATAACACCCCAAAGACCGTGGCACCAGAACCTCCATAAATGAAGAAATGAATGAATGAGCAATAAGCAGGCCTCATGCTTAATTCTCCCCCTGGACATTTTGTACATGGATGTGTTTCTGTCCTGGTGCAGTTGTTGTGGTTGTTACCTGCTTGACTCATGACGAGCCCATGGACAATGGTGTTAAGTGCAGTCTGGTCCACATCTACCTCAAGGCTGGTTTCAGAATGTACTGTTGTCATCCACAAGGTTTTCATTATATAGGCTTCAGATGGAGACCACCAGGTCTTTTTCTCTAACTGATCAGTGTAGAAGCTTTGCTAAAACTTGGTTGGTAAAGCCGCACTGACAGAGTGGGGGAAGCTGTATGTGAGGTGTGCTGGGGAGGAATGGAAACCTGGTCTCCTGCATAGGTGAGAACTCTTCCAATGAATCACTGGTGTCCTCTTCATAAGACAGTGGAAATCCCCCTTTTCAGACTAGATGCCATTTGCTCATCTGGAAAGAAAAAGTCAACTGTGGAAGATAATCATAGTAAAGTAAGAATTTATATCTTAAGGATCATGGAGTTGTATAATTTGATGGGAGGGGGTGAGGGAAATTGGAAGAATATGTTCTGGAAAACAATGTATTCAAATTTTATAAATAAACTAGTATAATAAAAAATTAAAAGAAAAAGGAGAGAAAAATTTGTTTTAAAGTAGAGGAAATGTACACATACACACATGCTTCTTGTTGTTGTTAAGTGCCGTCGATTCGCAGGTGACTCATAGCGACCCTATGAACAAAAAGTCCTGGACACTTCCTGTATAACTTTCGTCCTTTCTCCAGGTCCATAAGGTTTCCAGAGGCAAGCTATTGTGGAAGTAGATACCACTCCTGATTCCAAGCTTGTTTTAATCAGAGGGCTTCCCCAAACACTGTCCACCATGGGTAACCATTCTCGCATTTGACTTATCAGTGTCACAGTGTTTGGTTTCACAGCAACCACGAGTTACCTCTGTACAGCAAGTGGACACCCCAGGGCTATGTGACCTAGAAGAATGTTTTACCCAAACCACACACTTATTGTTTTTAAAATATAGAGGGAAGGGTTTTTGAGTAAGAGTTTACTGACTGGAGTCTTCCCAGCCATTTATTTTGTTTAAAACACACACATAATTCATTTCCAACTTAGCTTCTTTGAATGTTAAGGGGCAAGCTGAAAAGACACCTGTGAAGCTATCGGACAGCAAAATAATTTCCACTTTTTACTAGTTTGTCCCAATCTTTCATTGTCTTACCCAAACATTATGAAACAACTAGTAGTGTTTGTTTCGTTTTTTAGCAATTTGCCTTTCCTAATTCTTTCCAAATTATTCTAATAAGTTTTCCTAGACAAAGCCCTTTTTTTCTTCCTGAACTCATATTGCATCAGTTTACATAACAATTGACCACAATTACATAACAGCATAAAGAAGGAAATCTAGAATAAAGCATCAATCAGTGAACCCATACAAGCAATTCTGGGGTTTTTTAAATTTTATTTTATTATTTTTTTCTTGTGTGTACTGTCAAATTGGATCTGACTGGTACAGGAGGAGATTGTTCCTACTTCTCCAGCAGAGCATCTGCTGGACTCGAACCTCATACCTCTGGGATTGCAGTGCAGCTTCTTGCCAGTTGGCCACCTGAGCTCCCCAATCTTTTTTTTTTTTAAATTTATTGTGTCTCATTCATGTACATTTTGTTTTATACAATCATTCATATACACTGTCTATCATGGAACCAATCACTGTTGATCTATGCCTATCATTGTCTCCTCTCTTCCTGAGTCCATTAAATCTTTCCCATTCACACACTAAACTCTGCTGTCTTAGTATTGCCACCCTTCACCTTTTTTCCACCCTCTCCCTCTGCCCCTTCCCTTTCAGAATTCACACATAGCTGACTAGTTATCCTTCCATTTTTACTGTAACGGTTTTATGCAATACAACCAATTCTTGATAGGAACACTTTTGAGACTAAGGAAGCAGAAGCACATGGGCTAACTCTGAACTGAAGACCTGTTTCCATCAGAGGGAAGACAGCACCCATGAGTCCTCCGAGCTGGTCTTGAGAAAGCTTCTAATGTTCACCCTATCCCTATTTACTACCATGTTGTTGTTGTGTGCTGTGGAGTCGAAACCGACCCTTAGTTGGCCCTCCAGTGGATCTTCAGAGGCAGTTAATCCATGAGAGGAGATTGCCAATTTACTGTCATATACACTGAAATTGCAACCAAACCTGGCAGGCACTGTTCAAATTGGACATAAAGTTGGTCAGCTGTAGGTTCCTTTGTGGCCTTCCCTTAGAAATGCCAACACAACTGGGTGATCTACTTCTACTTACTATCAGGTCCCCTGGGGTGACCCTCACAGCCAGCATTCAAGTGAAGCTCCTGGGTGTGTAATTGTTTTAGGATAAATCAGTCTAAAGTAGGGGAGAGACTCCTGGGGAGCGTGGAACGGTGCTTGGCATGTTGCTAATATGTATTAAATAGCTCCAAATAAAAATGGACATGGCTTTCTGCTACACTAGGCAGATTGCTAGACTCTCTGGGGGTTGAATACTTGGAAGAGAAAAATGATGGTGTCCCAGGCACTGGCTGACATTCTGGCAAAATTCACTTCCTCTTGTGGAGCTGACTGGTTCCCTATAGAAAGAAAGGGATGACAGGCTTCTGGAAGCGACTCAGAACAGTGCCCAGCAATGCTTGTCCCTCACCGGGCAAGCAGAGCACCCTCTTTGGGTAGGGCATGGGTGTCAGTCAGGAGCCAGATGTCATATCTGGCAGTTAACTTACCACAGAGTCTAAGGAAAATCCTATGATAGCCCCAAAGCTATCCTCTTTTCCTCAGTGTTTGTAAAGCGAGGCTAAACGGAAAGCACTTGTGAAAGTTGAAAGCTGAGTGCCAAGCTCATGACAAAACAAGGGTTACTAAAGGGATAAATCACTTGGTTCACTCAGGGGCAAGGAACATCCAGCACTCTGTCTCCTCAGCCCCTTTCCACTTGAAGGAAATGTCTGTCACCCCATTGATCCACCCACCAGGGTTAATTAGTGCCTCTGCCCTTGAAAATGATCCCACCCTGGAGATTGCCCTTGGGGCATTAAGATCGCTGCCTGGAAGAACTTGGTGAGTCATGGAATTAAATCTGCGGTCCTGAGGTTTCTTTCTCTAGTTTCCTCCCCACCCTATCTTCTGCCTCCCTTCAGGATTTTTAAGATCACTGTCCACCTAATACCTTCACCCTTCTGTGAAAAACCATTATACAAGCTTTCCTGAATCCTCCAGCCACTGAACAGATGCTCACCACTGAATAGTCAGTCTCCCATAGACCAAGCTAGTCTGGTCTTCCTGTGAACCACGCTAATGTGGAACTCACGGAAAGCAGGCAGGCTGGGACCAGGACAACCAGCAGTGGAGAGCTGCCTCCAGGAATGCAGATCTTTGCGGTCCCTGGGCGTCTTGGGCTGCCCCAGTACACAGGGGGAGAAAGCAAGCAAGCTAAGTAGTGACTCAGCTGGTGAAATTCTCCTCTACTGCATACAAAATGTCATCACCATTGAAACTAGCACAAGAGAAGCAAAGCTTTGACAAATAAGGAAATGTTTTCTTTCAAATAAATGCATGATGGGTCAGTCTGATAAGGAACAAATGAACCTGTCTTTCTTCCTGGTTTGGAGTGGTGCGAGCCCAGAAATGGGTGTAGGGGGTGTTTCTGGAGGTCAGGTAGAAAGAAGCCCTTATTTAGAGCCACCTGTGAGAGTGGAGGCTTGAAGGAGAGGGGTAGAGACTGAAGACAGGGGCAAAGGATGGAGTTCTGAGGGCTGATGTGGTTGGGAGGGCCCAAGGCAGCAGGGACCAGGCGGCATTGCCATCTGGCTTCAGTTTAGTGGGCTTTGGAAAGTAAATTGGTGTTCTGAAGGCAAAGCAAAAGGGTTGTCCGTGCCAGGGAACAGAGTAAATGAGAATTTGTCTCTAAGCCACAAATTCTGGAATTTCCCATAATTAACATTCCAGCTGAACATTCAAAAGGCCCAGGCCCTTGGTAGACCTGTAAATTAAAACAGGATAAAATATTTCGGGTCTAATCATGAGGGTAACGGTCTGGGGAAGCATTACTCTTGTCATCTGTGAATTGTGACTCAGTTTTTGCATCTGTAAAGTGGTAATAGATTGAGACATTTAAAGAAATGTTAGGGCTCATAAGGAACTTCAAGACAATAATCTCATTTATTTTACAGAAAGGATCAGAAGGCAGAGAAGCAAAGCTTGTGACTGTTATTATTGTTGGTGCTACCTATTTGAGTACAACCCATAGCGACCCTATGAACAACAGAGCTGAACCCTGTTCTACCCTCTGCCATCCTCACACTTCCCAGCACACTAGAGCTCATTGCAGCAGTCCTGTGTCAATCCACCTGGCTGAAGGTCTTCTTCTCCTTCCTCTGCCTTTCTGAGCATCAGGTCCCTGTCAAAGGAACAGCCCCTCCTAGAAACATGCTTGAAGTATACAAGGCCAAGCTTTATCATTTTTGCCTCCAAAGAGCATTCTACCTGCACTTTCTCCAAGATGTATTTGTTTGTTAATCCATGGTGCTCTTCTTCAACACACAGTTCAAAGGTATCAAATCTTATTCTGTCATCCTTATTCATTGTTCAGCTCTCAGATGCATAGCAAGTGATTAGAAAGATGATGGCCTGAATCAGATGGACCTTTAGTCTATAGTAATTTGTAATATTATAGTATAAGACTATAGTCTTTTAGTCTGTGACTATAGGATTAATAGTAACAGGGCTAAGTGCTCTAAACTCATTTCATCTCTGCAAGTTCTTTCAAAGTACTTATGCTATATTGTCAGTACTTTGTGGATGAGAAAACTGAGACTTAGATAGGCTGAACAACTTCTTCAAGTTCACACACTAGGAATAAGCACGACTAAGACCTGAGATGAAATCTACTGGATTCTAGGATCCTTCTTGCTGTTGTTAGATGCCACAAAGTTGACTTCAACTCATAGCGACCTTGTATAAAACAGGCAGAAACCTTGTTTCATCCTGTTCTGTTCTTATTATCTCCGTCAGTGCAAACTATTTTCACTCTACTACTACCCTAAAGATGCCGTTGACCCTACAGCAGGTTTCCAGAGGCTGTAAATCATCTGGTAGGAAATTACCCATCTTTCTTCTGCAGAGCAGCTGGTGGATTTGAACCAGAACTCCCTATTTTAACCTAAAGACTGAGGATTAAAATCCACCCAATAGTACCAGGAATGAAAAAGCTAGTGATCTATTTCCTTGAGATCCAAAGCCAAGAAATCCTATGGGTAATTCTGCTCTACAACGTGTGTGATTGTCATGAGTTGGAATTGTCAACAGTGAGTGTTTTGAGTCTTAGGGAAGTATATCATACTAACTCATATAGGACTTTTTTTTGCTTTTATATTAATGTCAAGGGTCTGGGGGGAACCATAAATGTAAGGGGTAAGAGAGATAACGATGTTCCTTTAAAGAATCCATGCTGCTTCATTTGGTAATATGTTATGCAGATGACACAACCCTGCTGGCTGAAACTGAGGAAGACCTGAAGTGCTTGCTGCAGAAGGTCAAGGACTGTAACCTTTAATATGGATTGAGGCTCAATATCAAGAAGAGAAAGATTCTCACCACTGGACCAATTGGCAGCATCAGGATGGATGGTGAAGAGATTGAAATTGTTCACAGTTTTAGTTTGCTTGGCTCCACAGTCAACAGTCTTGGCACCAGCAGCCAAGAAATTAAAAGTCGTATTGCGATGGGAAAGTCTGCTGTTAGGGACCTCTCCAAAGTACTGAAGAACAATGGTGTTACTCTGGAGACTAAGGTACGCCTGATACATGTCATGGTTTTTGCAATCACTTGCTATGTGTCAGAGAGCTGCACAATGATTAGGGAGGATAGAAGGAGAATTGATGCCTTTGAGCTGTGGTGCTGGAGAAGAGTATTGAATATAGCATGGACGGCCAAGAAAATGAAAAGGTTCACCTTGGAGAGGGTTAAACTGGGCTGCTCCTTGGAGGCAAGGATTCTGAAGCTTCGTCTGCCATACTGTGGACATGTTGCAAGGAGGGACGAGTCCTTGGAGGAAGACATCATTCTTGGGAAGGTGGAGGGACAGCGCAGAAGATGAAGACCTTCTATGAGGTGGACTGATTCAGTAGCTGGGGTAGTCGGGGTAGGTGTGTCAGAGACAGTGAAATTGGCACAGGATAGAGAAGGGTTTAGGGCTGTAATTATTTAATCTACATTTCAATATATAAGGTATATTATATTACTTCTTTTAGGTAGAAGGCTTAGAAATGAGTCAAGGTCATACAGTAATGATAGTCACAATCAGAACCCA
This sequence comes from Elephantulus edwardii, assembly GCF_000299155.1. NCBI lineage: Eukaryota > Metazoa > Chordata > Mammalia > Macroscelidea > Macroscelididae > Elephantulus > Elephantulus edwardii. The sequence continues at coordinate 3,921,910 of NW_006399974.1, read as the reverse complement.
TAATCAGAACCTCTGAGCCATGTTGTTGTTGTTAAATGCTGTCCAGTCTAGTATGACTCATAGTGACCCTATGAACAATAGATCTGACCCCTATCCTATCCTGTGCCATACTTATCATCTCTGAAATACTTGAGCCCATTGCTGTAGCTGCTGTGTCAATTCATGCTCTTGAGGGTCTTCCTCTCTTTTTCTGACACTCTACTCTTACAAACAAGATGTTCTTTTCCAATAAATAGCCTCTCCTAGGTCCAAAGTATGTGAGATGAAGCTTCACTACCATTGACTCTAAGACATACTATAAGACCTATTGGTTTGTTCTTTTGGAAGTCCACAAGACACCCAGCATTCTTTTCTAACTCCACGACTCAAAGGCATTGATTTTTCTTCTGTCATCCTTATAAAGTCTTAAAACTATTAAGATAGTACATAGCAGGTGATTGAAAAGACCATGGCCTGAATTGGCACACCATAGTCTCTAAGCTGATATAATTACTCTTTAGAACTCAAAGAGGTCCCTGACAGTAGACTTTCTCTGTTTTATATGTCTCTTGATTTCTTGACTGCTGGTAATGATGGTATTGATTGTGGATCCAAGTAAGATGAAATTGTTGGCAAGCTCTATCTTTTCTCCATCTATAATGATGTTGTCCATTGGTCCAGTGATGATCTTTTCTTGATGTTGAGATGTAATCCATATTGCAGGCTCTAGTTTTTGATCTTCTGCAGTGTTTCAAGTCTTCCTCACATTCAGCAAGCAAGGTCATGTCATCTGCATAACGAAGGTTGCTGAGGAGTCTTTCTCAGATCTTCGTACTATATTCTTCTTTATAAAGCCCAGCTTCCCTAATGATTTTCTCAGCATATCATTCAAATAGGATGGGAATAAAGATGGATTTCTTTTAGACAGTTGGCCAGGTAATTGTCCTTCAGATTTTTTTGTGCAACCTAATGAATAAGTCCAGGGCAGCATCTATTTGTTGAAATATGTCAATTGGTATTCCATCAAGTCATGGGGCCTTGTTTTTTGCCAGTTCTTTCAGGGAAACTTAAACTTCCTCCTTCATTGCCATTGTCTCCTGATCATATGCTGTTTCATGAAACTTGTGTGTCAGCCAGTTCTTTCTGGTGTAGTGACTCTTATAGTATACTCCTCTATCTGCCTGTGATACTTCCTGGATCATTCAATATTCTACCCATGGCATCCTTAAGTATAGCCACTGAGGCTTGCATTTGTTCTTTAGTTCCTTCAGTGTAAGGAATGCTGAGCGAGTTCCTGGAAATAAAGTCGTAGAAATAGTAGTTGGAAATTATGGACTTAGAGACAGAGATGAGTCTGGAGATAAAATCATTGAATTTTGTACATTCAATAATTATTTCTCACAA
>NW_006399974.1:3913073-3918237 GCF_000299155.1 Elephantulus edwardii | reverse complement strand
TCCACAACCTCGCCAGCATTTGTTGCTTGCTGTTCTGTTAAATTTTGCTATTTTGACTGGGGTGAGATGATATCTCATAGTTGTTTTAAGAACTTTTTTTTAAAAGTGACTTTACACAATGACCTCACCTGATGGCCTGCATGGAATCAGAATGACTAAGTCTACAGAAAGAACCATTGGAGAAACTCAATGACAACAATCAAATCCAAGTCAGGCACTGACTGTGTAAAAGAGCATCTGAGCCACAGCCACTGCTATTGAACCAACTTTAACTCAGGAACCCTATAGGACCGAACAGAACTGCCTTAGAGGGTCCCGAGGGGGTCCTCAAGGCTATAACACTTATGGGCACAGGTTCATCTCTTTTCTGAGGAGAAGTTGGTGGATTGAAATGTAGCACATCTGGAAGTGACACAATTTTCCAAGTAGCTGCCTTAAAATGGCAGTTTACATTTATTATGGTGATCCAGGTATTTAAAGGAGCCGTGGTGGCCTACTGGGTAAGGAGTTATGTTGCCAACCCAAATGTGGAGGATTTGAACCCACCAGCTGTTCCATGGGAGAAAGATAGGTACTCTTCTCTGAGGCAATTTATGTTGTTGTTAAGTGCCGTCACGTCATAGGCGACTCGTAGCGACCGTATGAATGAACGTTCTCAATACTTGTGTGACTTTTATCCTTTTTCCAGGTTCATACAGTTTCTAGAGGCAAGTTATTTACAGAAGTGGATGCCACTTCTGCCTCCAAGCTTGTTTTAACTGGGGAGTGCCGCCAAACACTGTCTGCCACGGGTAACCATTATCTCATTTGACACATCAGTTTCACAGTGTTCAGCTTCACAGCGACCACAAGTTACCTCTGTATGGCAAGTGGACACACCAGGGCTGTACGACCTAGAAGAATGTTTCACCAAAAACTATTAAAGATAGGCCTTAGGGCTGTGGATTAAGAGTCACCCACCTTTGTCTTGGTAGCATCACTTTCGATCCACTAGGCCAACTGGTCTCTCTCTATGTTGTTAAGTGCCGTCAAGTTGTAGGTGACTCACAGTGACCCTATCAATTAACTTACAGCTTCTCAAAACCCACTGATGGGGTTGGTTGTATCAGTTCTGACCCCACAGCAGTGAATTTTTTTATCTTTTAAGACAGACCAAAATATATCCACCCTATTTTTGTTGAGGATTACATGCTATTGTACTCAAATTGTCAGAAGGGGCTCATCCATGCAATTTCCAGACATGTCTAGATTAGCACCTCAATTTCCGCACCTTTTGTTTAGGTTGAAGGGGACTAAGCTAATTCTTGGACCCTTGGATGCCAAGTTTGAGAGTACAAAGAAATTCCATGCCTATAGTTCACTCGTATCTTGCCCTCTCCTCTTCAGAACTGGAAGGGAGCCCTGATCTATACATTAGACTCAACCTTCTGCCTCTGCTTGGCCGTATAGGAAGTCACACCACTGGGCTACAGGTTGGCGGAAAATTTAGACTTGTGAAGTAGTGGCATTATTGGCACTGAAAAGTACAGAATGAAATTACTTACAGTCCCTTTTCCAAGCAATTTTATGTCTAAGATCTAAATTATTCATTTGAGAAATTAATCAGTTTAGATTTTAGAAGTTACTGTAGGGTGAGTTTTCCTTTCTTCTTCCTCTTTTTTCCTCTAATGGATAATTTGAGAGAATTGGCTTTTATATTAAAAAGATAAAACATGAGTTTGCAGTGTTGCCATCTGATCTTACTGCCTGATGGGCTGCCTAGGAAAAAGAGTCTCAAATGAGCCTTGGATCCCCAGGTATTTGAAGGTAGAAGCGACTTACACACAAAGTTCTCATTGTCTATTAGTTAGCTCCAGAGGGATGCTGAAATGTGGAGGTTTGAAGTTCCAACTTACCCACAATGCTTGGAAGAAAATTCAGGCAATCTACTCCTAAAAAATCAAACAAATATTGTATGAGACCATTGTTACTGAATGAGTATAAGGACCCAAGGGAGCCAGGGTAGGAGCAGAGGGGTGAAGATGGGGGGGAAGGGGTCGGGGGTAGTTAATCGTTTTGTTGTTATGTGCCATCAAGATGCTTGTAACTCGTAGTGATCCTATGTACAGTAGCCCTGAAACTTACTTTATCCTGTGCCAATCTTATTGTCTCTGACACACCTTCCCTCATTACCCCAGTCACTCACTGAATCAATCCATCTTATTGAAGGTCTTCCTCTCTTTTGCTTCCCCTCCACCCTCCCAGGCATGGCATCGCTCTCCAAGGACTGGTTTCTCCTTGCAACATGTCCAAAGTTATGGCAGATGAAGCTTCAGGATCCTTGCCTCCAAGGAGCATCCTGGTTTCATCCTCTCTAGGATAAATGTGTGTGTTCTCCTGGAAGTCCATGGTATATTCAATACTCTTCTCCAGCACCACAGCTCAAAGGCATTGATTATCTTTCTATCATGCCTAGTCATTGTCTAGCTTTCTGATGCATAGCAAGTAATTGTGAAGACTATGGCCTAGATCAGGTGCACCTTAGTACCTTTATTGATGCCATTGCTTTTCAGTACTCTGAAGAGGTCTCTGACAGTAGACTTTGCTAGTGCAGTTTGTTTTTTGATCTCCAGGCTGCTGGTACCAAGAGTGTTGATTGTGGGACCAAGCAAACTAAAGCTATTAACAATCTCAATCTCTGCCATCATCTATTATAAAGCTGCTTATTGGCCCAGTGGTGAGAATCTTTGTTTTCTTGATATTGAGCTTCAATCCATATTGAAGGCTGCAGTTCATCCTTGACCTTCTCCAGCAAAGCCTCAGATCCTCCTTAGTTTCAGCAAGCAGAGTTGTGTCATATGCATAATGCAGGTTGTTGATGAGTTTACCTCCAATGCTGATACCAGACTCCCTGCCCCTCCAGCCTCCTGAATGATCTGTTCTGCTATAGATTGAAAAGGTATGGTGACAGGATGGATACACGCCTAGCATACACCCTCCCCAATTTTGAATGATACGGTGTTTACTTGCTCTGTTCTGAAGACTGTCTCCTGGTCCAAGTATATGTAGGTTTAGCAAAAGTACAATCAAGTGTTCCAGGATTCCCATTCTTTTAGAGTTATCCACAGTTTGTTGTGATCCACAAAGTCAATTGCCTTTGCATAGTTAACGAAACACAGACGTTCTTCTGGTACTCTCTGCTTTAAGCCAAGATCTAGCTAACATTAACGATAATATCCTTAGTACCATGGCCTCTTCTAAACTCAGCCTGCACATCTAGCAGTTCTCTGTTGATGTGCTGTTCTAGTCTTTTTTGGATAATCTTCAGCAGAATCTTACTCATAGTGCTTGTAGCACCTTTTGATGGGTTTGAGGGAGGGGTGAGTAAAGGAAATTGGAATTATCCAGTGTGAAAAACAATGTATACAAACTTTGTAAGTAAACCAGTTGTTGTTGTTGTTATTGTTATTGATTGCCATCAAGTTGAAGACTACTCGTAGCCACCCTGTGAACAGAAGACCTGACATCTTTCTGTTAACTTGTTAACATCATTTCTCAAAGTTCATAGAAAGTAAACCAGTATAAAATGAAAATTTTACTTAAAAAAAAAAAAAAAGAAAATCAGTCACTGAACACCCTATGGAGCACTGTCTACCCTGATACACATGAGGTTATTATGAGCCAGAATAGACTGGATGACAATCGGTATGGGTTTTAGTTGTTTTGTCTATTATATGTGGAGAGCCTTTCTGCACTCTATTAAGTAATATGTGGAAGTCAACTCAGGAAGCCAGTACTCCGAGAGAGATGTTTCTGTTCTCATCTAATCACACCTCTTTCTTGGCCTTCTTAGTTTTTACTCCATGTCTGCCTCTGGGCCTGAACTGAATGCTCATCAGAGGAGAATAAGATGTCATTTAGCAAAACTGATAAAGTGATCTATGTTTTAGCTGCCTTTATGTTTCATGTGCATTTTTTGTGCCTGCCTGAAGACGGAAGGGTCCCTGGTGGCGTAGGACATTGTGTGTCGTTGGGCTGCTAACTGGAAGATCAGTAATTTGGTGAATAGACTATCCGCTCTGTAGGAAAAAGATGGGGTAGTGAGGGTCTTCTCTTGTCAAAATGGACAGTCTTGGAAGCCCTGTGGAGGAGCACCACAAGTCAGAATCCACTCCAGGGCAGTGGAGGAGCTGCTTTTGAAGACAGTGCCTTGCTTTTGGGATGATGGTCCACTGAGCCATGCCAGGACTCATTGCTTCCTTTTCCACAGAAATGTCCTTTGTCAGGGCATGAGGTTGATCCATGACTGTCCATTCCTCGCTGTCACGTTCATCAAGCCCATGCACAACCACCAAGTATCTACTTCACCTAGCTCTTAAACTCATCTTCAACTTTTACTTAAATCACCCTTTCACTATGCCACCAAATAAGGCATCTCTCCTTTTTCTTCACTTTAGGTTTCTTCATTGTTGTTCTTTGTTTTTAGTTTTGTTTTCTTTTTTTCGGAAGGGAGGTTTCACATGGAACATGTAATGCATGAGTAAGATTTATTGAATGTCATCTGTGTGTCTGGAACTTCATGAATTTAATTAATTATTCTAATAATTGTCATTGCTGTATACTTACTATGTTCCAAGCACTGTGCTAATTAAGTGCTTGACATCTAATAACTAAGCTAAGAGGAATGTCTATCTGTGTTTCATTGACTATGCAAAGGCATTTAACTAAAAGGCATTTTGTGGATCACAAAAAAATTGTGGCTAACCTTGAGGAGAATGGGGATCCCACAGTACTTGATTGTGTTCATACAAAACTTATACTTGAATCAGGAAGCAGTCCCTGGGACAGAGCAAAGAAACACTGCATGGCTCAAAATCAGGAAAGGAATGTGTCAGGGATGTGCCCTGTCTCCACACCTTTTTAATATATATGTAGAACAGATCATTTTGGAGGCTGGGTTTTATGAGAAGGAATGTGGTATCAGGATTGCAGGAAGATTCATCAACAATTTACGTTATGCAGATGACATAACCTTGCTTATTGAAACGGAGGAGGACCTGAAGTGCTTGATGCAGAAAGTCAAGCACTGTAATCTTCAATATGGACTGAAGCTCAATATCAAGAAGACAAAGATTCTCACCCCTGGGCCAATTGTAGCACCATGATAGATGGAAAAGACATTGAG
>NW_006399974.1:3895740-3911653 GCF_000299155.1 Elephantulus edwardii | reverse complement strand
CCTGGCTACTGGTGCCAAGAGTGTTGACCGTGGAGCCGAGGGTCACTATGAGTCATGCTCAACTCGATAGCAATCAAGAACAACAACTACTTCTACTTTTCCAAGCATAGCATTCTTTTCTGAGAGTTTTCTGATAACATGTACAAAACATGTAAGACAAGTCAGCCATCCTCACCTACAAGAAGCACTCACTCCAACAACACTTCTTCCAACAAAGATGTATTTGTTCTTTTGAAAGTTCACGGTACACTCAGTATTCATTACCAACACTGCAATTCAAAGACATCAGTTCTTTTTTGCTCTTCCTTATGCATTCACGGTTCAACTTTCACATGCAAATGAAACATTTGAAGATACAATGGCTTAAAACAGGTACAGGAGCTCTGGTGGCCTAGTGGCAAGAGGTTGTGCTGCAATCCTGAAGGCACGTGGTTTGAATCCACCAGCTGCTCTTCAGGAGAAGGATGGGCGGTCGCATTCCATGATATTAACTGCCTCTGAAAACCCGCTGGAGTGTCCGCTATGGGTCAGTTCTGACTCTAAGGTAAACAAGTACAACAAATCAGGTACAATTTAAGTTTTAAATAGAAATCCTTGCTCTTTAGCAAGATTTTTGACAGCTGATTTGCCCACTATGTAATGCATTGTTAGAATTCTTGACTGCTGCGCCCATAATCGTTCATTATGAACCAAGTAAAACTTAACCCTTGACCCCTTTAATATTTTCTCCATTGATCATGATTCTACTTATTGGTTCAGTTGTGAGGATTTGTGTTTTCTTTATATTGAAGTGTAATTCACATTGAAGGGTATAATCTTTGGCTTTATCCGTAAATGATCCAACTCTTCTTTGTTTCCAGCAATTAAAGTTGCACGTCTGCACATCTCAGCTTGATTAGCTTTCCTCAAACCTTGATACCATATTCTTCTTAATATAATCCGGCTCCTCAAATTATTTACTCAGTTTATAGATTGAATAAGTATGGGGAAAGAAAACAACTTCAACACATACCTGTCTGGATTTGAAATCATTTAGTATCCCTTCATTCTGTTTGAATGATTAGTTTTTAAACCACACACAGGTTTTCCAGATGAGCACAGTTAAATTATCTGGAATTCTCATTCTTCATAATTATGAAAGAAAGTGGGGAAAAAAGTCCAAACCCCAAACAATAACTCATTGCTGTTGATACCGAACTGACTCAGAGCAGAACTTCTAGCAGATTTCTGAAGCTGTAAATTGCATGAGAGGAGGCTGCCCATTTCCTCCCATGGCATTGTTCATGGTTTTCAATTGCCAGAGAGGCATGACCTTTGGGTTAACAGCACAATTCCCTACAGGCTATGCCATAAGAGCTCTCTTAATTATGATGAGGGAGTACTAACCTTAAACCCTTTGTGGCGACTGAGGATCATGAAGCTTATTAGCTTGCCCAAGACCACTTAGCTAGTAAGCGGACAGAAATGAGTGTCAGGTAATCTCACTTCTGACGCTGGAGTCTAAGCCACTATAAGATATTGCCTTCCCCTTATAAACCATGGTATGCCTCATAACTATTCTGAAATTTCATTACATTATTATGCATAGTTACTTAGACCCACATTTTGATCTTAAATTTGTCTGCTTGCACAGCTCATGTGTTTTCCACTCTGCAAATTGCCTTGAGGAAGACAGATTCTGAGTCATCCACGATCACCCATCCAATTGTTTCTTTTTCGCACACAGATAAATAGAATTATTTACACCACATATGATGTCTAAGCATATCCAGTAGTTTATTATTTCTTTTTATTGTGATCTGAAAGTTTACAAAAACCTTTTCCCATTCAGCCATGCACATACATTTTGTTTTAGAATATTAATCATAATATCCACAGTGTAACTACACTTTTTTTCTTCCTGTAAGTCTCATTTCCAGTACTTCTGTCCTACCCCTTCCTGCCTTCTGAATGTTGTCCCTGGGGAAAATGCCACCCTGTTAATTTTATATGGTTGATTATTCTAATGAGTTATCACTTACTTTATAAGCTTATATATTGTTTTGCTGAAAGTTGACCCACTGAGTTTCAAGGTGTCTAAGGATCATAGTTTTGGAGGTTCCACTAGTTTCTGTCAGTTCAGTGAGCCTTTTTTGTTTATATTTTTCAGTTTTGTCTCACTTTTGGAGCCCTGGTGACATAGCAAGTAGCAAGTGGTGTTGTGTTTAACACAAAGGCTGTGCTTCTCCGGTGGTTTGAATCCACCAGCAACTCCAAGGAAGGAAGAGGTCTCCTCCTGTACTAATTACAGCTTCAGAAACCTGATGAGGGTCAGCTCCTAATCAGAATCAACTCAATGGCAGTTTTGTGTGACTCATGCCAGAACTTTCTCCTGTGATACCTTTTAGAATAGTTAGCAGTGATAAATGAGGACCATCTATTTCATCTGGCCACAGGGTCACAGAAGCTGAAATTTGGATGATCCACTAGTCCTATAAAGATTTTTTCCCCCCAGTACATCTTTGCTTTGCTTTTCTCTTCCATCTCTGGACAGGGTAAGACCAACGGTTGAATTGTAGATGACTGCTCACAAGTTTTAAGAGCTTAGTTACTACTTACCAAAGTGAGATAAATTCAATTGTTCAGTCTAGTGATTTACCAAGGTCAATGGCAACCTTAATATCCTTTCTTTCTTATATTATATGATAACATATGCAAGAAATAAAGATAGATCTACTGAGATTGAATCAAGGATGCAGACCTTCTTGAGACCTCAATCTACTTTCAGCCTCTGCAGATTCTTCATCAAATCCTGCAGGTTACTCGAAAGTATGGGTGATATATCACTAAATCTCATCCTAGTTCAGGGACACAAGACAGTCATTTGAAGAGTACAGCTATTTCTGTGTTTATTAAGCATAGTATTATTCCAAGGCACCAATGGCTTTATAAGTATTGTCCTTATCTCAGGCAAAGGCATGTTTCCTTAGACCAGCTTGGTATGTTGTTGCTGTTATTGGTACCATTGAGTTAGTTCTGATTCACTGCAATCCAGTGTACAACAGCAGGCAGCCCTGCCTAGGCCTGCATTCTTCTTCTAACCGCTGACCTGCTGAAGTCCATTGCAGCCATGGTGTCAATCATCTTTTTGAGGGTCTTCCTCCTTTCTTCTGACATGCTGCTTTACCAAGAATGATTTCTTTCCCCAAGGGCTGAACTCTCCTGATGACATACCCAAAGTATGTGACATGAAGTCTCACCATTCTTACCTCCAAGGAACATCCTGGTTGCACTTTTTCCAAGACAGATTTGTTTCTTCTTTGGTAGTTCATTGCCTATTCAATACCCTTTGTTAATACCATGATTTAAAGGTATCAATTCTTTTTTTGTCTTTTTTAGTCATTGTCCAACTTTTTATTGTCTCCTTTGAAAAAACCCTAATGGATAAAATGAAATGAATAAACACATAATATATAGTAGTTTCAGGAATTAAAAATTCAATCTGACATAGTAACTTCCATTCACAATTATGACATAATTCTAGCTTTCAGTTTTCTGAAAAAATGATAGAATTTTATACAGTCAATGATTTATTCATTGCAAATACCTTTTATAAGAAACATAAATGCAGACTAGACACATGAATTTCATTTGATGGTATACACAGAAATCTTATCTATTACGTCTGTGAAAAGAATCATTGGAGCAGCTCAATATCAGATGTGAAAACTAGGCTAGGTGCTGATTGTGGAACAGACCAGCAAGTACTCATGTGCAAGTTCAAACTGAAGCTAAAGAAAATTAAGTCAAGCCCACAAGAACCAAAATTTGATCTTAAGTCTATCCCATCTGAATGAAAAAACCATCTCAGAAGAAGATTTGAGGCCTTGAACACTAATGAGCAAAGGTCAGATGAGTTGTAGGAGGTTATCAAGAATATTACCCATGAAGAATGCAAAGGCTCATTACAAAGACAGAGGAGGAATAAAAGATGGAGAGACTGTTGTCAGAACAGAGGAAGGAAACTGCATGGTTCAAAATCAGAAAAGGTACGCCAGGGATGTGTCCTGTCTCCATAGCTTTTCAATCTGTATGGAGAACAGATCATTCAAGAAGTTGGACTTTATGAGGAAGAATGTGGCATCAGGATTAGAGGAAGACTCATTGACAACCTGCATTTTATGCATATGGCACAACCTGACTTGCTGAAATTGAGGAGGGTCTGAAATATTTTGCTGTAGAGGTTCAAGGACTATAGTTTTCAGTATGGATTGAAGCTCAATATTAAGAAAACAGACTCATACCACTGGGCCAGCATCATGATAGCATCATCATGATAGATGGAGAAAGGATTGAGATTATTAACAATATCACCTTGCTCAGCCCCACAGTCAACACTCTTGACACCAGTAGTCAGGAAATCAAAATATAAATTGTATTAGGAAACTCTGCTGTCATGGACCTCTCCAGAGTACTGAACAGCAAGAATGTCTGTCTAGTGACTAACATGTGCTGGATCCAGACCATGGTCTTTGTAATTACCTGCTATGTATCAGAGAGCTAGACAATGACCAAGGATGACAGAAGAATCAATGCCTTTGAGTTTTGGTGCTGGTGAACAGTACTGGACATATCATGGACTGCCAAGAGAACTAACAAGTCTGTAATAGAGTGGGTGAAACCAAGTTGTTTTTTGGAGGCAAGGATTTTGAGACTCCATCTCATATACTTTGGGCATATAGCCAAGAGGGACCAGTCTTTGGAGAAAGACATCATGCTTAGAAGTGTTGAGGGACAGCACAGGAGTGGAAGACCCTGGATAAGATGGATTTTAACCCAATAACTGGGGTAAAGAGGGTAGATGTGTTAGAGACAGTGAGATTGGCTCAAGATGGAGTACCAGAGCTATTGTGCATAGGATTGCTATGAATCATAGTCAACTTGATGGCACATAACAAGAATCAATTTTCTGAAAAATGTAAGCCCAGGAAGTTAGAGCTACTCTACTATAGTACAAACATCGTATTATTTATAATTTTATTCTTTCACAAGAGTGTCAACCTTCAGACCACAGACAAATTGGAAAGACAGGTCAGGCTATGCAACCAGAATCGAGCATAGCTCACTTTCTTCCAGTGACAACCTAGAGGAAGTGCTAAACCAAAATAGATCACAGATGACAATAATGATATGAAGTAAAATTTAAAGGTTTCTAGTGGATCCATTATCTTTATCAATGTAATCATTAGATGAGTTTTCTGAATTTTTAATTTCGTCTCTAGTGGCATAGCCCTGGTGTGTCCACTTGCCATACAGAGGTAACCTGTGGTCGCTGTGAAGCTGAACACTGTGACACTGATGTGTCAAATGTGATAATGGTTACCCATGGTGGACAGTGTTTGATGGAACTTTCCAGTTAAAAACAAGCTTGGAAGCTGGAGTGGCATCCACTTCCGGAAGAGTTTGCCTCCAGAAACCCTATGAACTTGGAGAAACAATGAAAGTTATACAAGTATTCAAGTCTTTCATTCATAGGATTGCTATGAGTTGTCTACAATTCTACGGCATTTAACAACAACAACAACAATGGCAGGAAAACCTAGTCCTTTGGGGTAATGAAATTGAGAAACATATTCTATATGGCTTTTGGGTTTATAACTTAGTTACTGTGGCAGAGAATATCATGTTTTTCTCAAATTTGATTCTTTTGTCTATCACATACTTATGAAAATGATATTTCCAAAGCTTTTTTTGCAGTTTTACAGCATCATGACACTAAGTACTCACTAGTGCAAGGTGGCAGAAGTTTCTAGGCCCAGCCCCAAAAAATCACCTTCTGCGTTCCTCCAAAGTCTCTCCTCTTGTATTTGCTGGTTGCCTGGAGAGGATGCTGAGGATTTATAGGAGAGTGGAGTTTGAAGGAATGTGGATCCCTGACTAAGTACGTGGAGCACAGCTTCCTCCTCCAGACTGTACTAAATAAGTGGATATAAAAATTTCATTGCCTCAAGCCATTAAGAAAGAGTCCTTCCTGATACCGTGGTTAAGTGCTCAGTTGCTGACCTAAAGGTCAGTGGTTTGAACTCACCAGCTGCTCTGCGGGAGAAAGCCGAGGCTGGCTGCTTCCACAAAGATTTACAGCTTTGGAAACCTGGGGCAATGCTACTCTCATACGTGGTTTCTGAGTCAGAATTGACTTGGCACCAATAGTTTTGTTCTGTTGTGGGTATTTTATCAAGGTCATTGGGATTTGTGGAATCCTAGTTTTAGCACTAGTCTACCTTGACTAATACAGAAATATAGTAACTAGAACATAAACATTAACACCAAACAACACTAGGTTCTAACACAATGTTTACCACTGTTAAGTTCTGTTACCGGCTGTATGACTTTGTACAAATAGCTTAATCTTTTAGAGTTTTAACTCCATTTGTAAAATGTGTATATAATAACACTTCCTTCCTAGGATGGTGGAAACATATGTGTGGAGTGCCTGTTACTTTGCAGGTGTGCGGGTGTAGCAAGATTACAAATTTACGCACACAATTCAATCGTGCAAAGAAAATGCAGTTTCTTTATTTCTCTATAACTGATTGGATTTTCTTCAGGATCTTTCAGCTCTGGGATAGCAGGGAAACAAATGTGAACCTTAAATGAGTCAATTAACAATATGTCAGTCTCCTTTAGGTTTAAAATAGTCCCTGTCAGGCGAACACTCAGGTTTTCAGTCTCCCCTCTCTTCACTCCCAAGATGGTAGGTGGGGAAGTTTGCTTCGTCATCAGGGCAGTGGGGAACGGCCCTGGAGGCCTTCGTGTGGGCCCTTAGGCTGTTCTCTAGTCCTTGCTAGTCTTGCTGGATTGTATCATTTCCATGTTTTGATCTGTGATCCTTGTTAGCATCTTCTGCTAGAATTGCAAGACCTCCTCTTTCTCAACTGGTAAGAATCTGGCAACCCTCCCTTTTGACCCAGTAGATTATGTGTACACTTCTGTGTGTACTGAGATCTGGCTGTGGTTGTCATTGCTTCCAGGCCTGGGCTATCAGCTCCTCTTCTACAAAGTGTGCAAGAACTTCTCAACACTTTTCATGCCAGAAGGTAAATTCAGAAAACCAACTTATACTCTCTCTCAGTCCAAGCATGATTTCACTCTAATGAAACCACTGTGTGCTGATGGCAACAAGTGAGTTCTCTGCTCCTTAGACAGGATTCAGGACAAGGACATCTTTGCTTTTATTTCTTTGTGACAGATTCTAAGCTGAATCCTTGTGATTCTCATGTATTGGTGTTGAATCGCTTCATCACTTTCTTCCAGTATGTGTGTGTGTGTGTGTGTGTGTGTGTGTGTGTGTGTGTGTGTATGTAGGTGTGGTGTCTGTGACTTACTTCTAATCAATAACTTATGGTACAGAGATATTCTATTCTATGCTATGCTATGCTATGCTATGCTACGCTACGCTACGCTACCCTACCCTACCCTACCCTACCCTACCCTACCCTACCCTACCCTACCCTATCCTATCCTATCCTATCCTATCCTATCCTATCCTATTCTGTCATCTCAGTTCATTTTGCTTACAGATTCACGTTAGATATATTCCTTATTGACTTAATGAAGTAGCCATGTTGGGAGCGTCTATGGGCAAGAAACTAGGCAATCTCTCAGAACTTCAGTGACCTCACCAGCCTGAGGGCAACAGACAGCCAACAGCCAGGATAAAGTCAGAATTTTCAGTTCCTGAGTCACAAGGAAATGAATTCTGCCAACAACCCGAGTGAACTTGGATGTGGTTCTTTCTCATTCAAGTTCTCAGATGAGAACGCAGCCCAGCTGACATTTTGATTACAGTCTTGTGAAACCCTAAGTAGAAATCTAATAATCTCAGACTCTTGTGCCTTAGATACTGGACGCTAACAAGTGCATGGCAGCCTGCTACGGTTGGAGTGATTCATTACTTAGCGGTAGTGGAGCCTCGAGAATTTTGGTGGAGAATTTAAAGCATGTACGCCTCACCATTTGATCCACTTCTTCTGTCATCTTCTGTTTCTTACAATCCACTGTGGGCTTAAGAGCCCACTTTGTTTTCTTTTTTCAGCCTGTAGACCGATCTTCCCTTCTGAGCCCTCTCCCCACTACCGCATCTTGCCTGAAGTAGCATTCACTCTCTGCACTTACTTTGGATTCTAGATGTGGGATGGCTGCTCTGAGGCCTAATATAGATGAAAAAAGTAAAAAAAAAAAAAATAGAAAATATTTTAAAAAAGCTATCATCCCATAGAAGTATGTTGCATCTTCCTATCCTTCAGATGGAGTTGGCATGGGTCTCATTGTTTTCCCAAGTCAGGATGTTATACAAACCATCTTGGACTCTAATTTTCTTTGATTATCTTACAAAACTTCTCCTGGCATGAGGAAGAACATCGAGCGGGGTGGCCCACCTGCTCACAAATAACTTCCTTCATTAGAATCTGGTTCCCTATACATCTACTGGGAAGATGATCAAGAAAATTAACTATCCTGAGAGGCTGTTGAGAACAAAGGAAAATTGTGTGTCAAAGTTGTATTCTTTCTCTGTACCTATTTAATCAGTATGTTTAGGAAATTGTTTGAGAAGCTGGATTTTATAATGGAGAATGTGGCATAAGGATTGGAGGAAGACTCATCAATAATATTCATTATGCAGATGACACAATCTTGCTTGCTGAAAGTGAAGAGAATTTGAAGTACTTGTGGCAGAAGACTAAATATTGCAGCCTTCAACATGAATTGTATCTCAGTGTCAAGAAAACAAAAATCCTTGTCTCTGGACTGGTCGACAACATCATGATAAATGGAGAAAAGATTGAAATTGTCGACAATTTCGTCTTACCTGGGTCCACATTCAATACACTTGGTACCAGTAGTCAAGAGATCAGGAAATGTACTGGGAAAGTCTGTAGTCAAGGATCTCTCCAAATTATTGAGGAGCAATGGTGTCAATTTGAGGACTAAGGTGTACTTGATTTAGGCCATGTATTTTGGGTGGGTTTTTGTGTTTTATTGTTGTTTTGTTTTGTTTTTTTACTCACTTGCTGTGCATTGGAGAGCTGGACAATAAAGAAGGATGACAGAAGAATTGATGTCTTTGAGTTATGGTATTGGAAAAGAATACTAACTATCCCATGGACTGCTTAAAGAACAAACAGCTATCTCTTGGAGAAGGTGCAGCCAGCATCCTCCTTGGAGAGAAAGATGATAAAGCTTTATCTCACATACTTTGTGCATGTTGCTAGGAGAGGATACTCCTTGGAGAGGGCCATCATGCTTGGAAAGGTGGAGTGATGTGGCAAAGGAGAAGAACCTCAGCCAGGTGGATGGATAAGGTTACTTCAGCAATGCGCTTGATTGGTCAGAGTTTATGAGGAGATAAAGGATAGGACAACAATAACAGCAACACAGCAGTCAGGATTTTAGAAGACAGCCATAAACTATTGTTTTTGTTGCCTTCCAGTTGACACTGGGTCTTAGTGACCTTATGAACAACAGATTTGATCACAGATCTTATCTTGCCTTATCCTGTTCCATTCTCACAATCTCTGACATTCTCAAGCCCATTGTTACAGCCACTATGTCAGTCCAACTTGTTGTAGGTATTTCTCTCTTACCCTAATTCATAACCTTCTCCAGTATAATAGTTTCGTTCCAGATTGCTGGCAAAATGTCCAGGAAATCAAAGCATTTTCATTTTCTAGATAAGGAAACTAAAGGCCAGGGAGGTAAAATAATCAACAGGTTAATTTAATGCTGGAACTAGAACCCAATCATCCCAGCTAGTAGTCTTTGTACTAGTTATTGCAAGATAACATGTACAAGCTGAAAAGAAATGTATAGCAGAAAGGAATTTTTGAAACACATTTTCTCAGAGCAGATAATTTTGTTTTTATCCAGGTATTTTCTTGATACCACTTCCTTTTGCCAGAATTAAGTTTCTTGTCCTTTTTTTTTTCTGATAAGAGAAAATCTTCCTAGAAGTTGAAGAAGAACCACTTTTCTCTGAACTTTGTTAAATGTTAACATAACAGCTGTAGGAATATATCACATCTGAGAGAGGTGTTGGGGCTTCAATAAACTTTGGGTTCCAGTTGGGCTTGTCCAGACCTGGGCAGCCCTCTGACCTTGGCTGGAGACAAAATTTTTAATCCTACTTTTAAGTATAGTTGCTTCTTCTCTTTCTTACTCTCAAATTTTTCTCCCCTTAAGAAGGTGAGCTAGTCTTTATTTCCCCCCCTTTTAGTCTTGAATTTCAGTCAAAGCTCTAGAAATATGAATACAGCCTTTGTGAAAAGGTGTGAGGATTTTCTTTTAAAAAAACAATCCTTTTATCACTTTTATTCATCCCACAGAAATTCTGCTCACCCTTGGAATTAGAAAATGGCTTGGGTCATTGAGAGTGACCATTTGAAAGCATGTTGTTACTTTATTTCTAACTCTTATAAAAGAGCTCTTTGCACATGAGTAGTTAGAGGCAGTGAACATTGATTCATTCTTTCTTTCCCAATCACAACAGTTAAATTTATGGTGTCAGTGGTCAAAACATATTTCAATTTTGTGGTCAATGTTGTATAATGTAGTATGTAGACAAGAATCCCAGTTGTATAGTATGTAGTATGTACATACAGTTGTGTAGAATATAGTATGTTAATGAGAATCTCAGCTGTGGAATCAGATAGACCTGAGTGAGATGATTTTGGATGAGTTATTTGATTCTCTAGATCTTAGTTCCTCTTCTGCAAAGCAGAGAAAATAAAGTTCTTAGTTCAGAGGATATTGTTGCTATGTGGCAGAACTGACTCATGGCTGACCTTTCAATTGATTTTCAGAGGTTGTAGATCACATGAAAGGAAATGACCCATTTTTCTCCCTCCCAGTAACTGGTGGATTGGGGCCACCTGCCTTTGAGTTGGCGGTGCAACTCCTTACCACTAGACCATCAGCACTAAATGAGATAAGAATCCAGAACATCCAACACAGAGCCCAGCAGTGGGTGCTATCCTAACAATTGGATCCTCAGGTATGACAAATGGTTTACAATTGGCCACCAACCAAAAGCTTAGCAGTTCCAGTCCACTCTGTGGCAAAGCTGAATAAAGTCCCAACAATCCATAAGATTCCAGCCATGAAGTTCTCATCTTCTGAAACACGTGTGCTCACCATGAATCAAAATCAACCTGATGATGAGTTCTTGTTTTTTAAAAAAATCATAACAAATAGAACACCTTATTAGAATTACTGTATATACTACATAATCCCTATTCTCAGTTGTTCTCTAAACTGCACTGCAAGGGAAACATAACAGCTCTGTTCAACATGATATCCCAACACAGTTTACTGCCTACCATATAGTGAGTGGTCAAATTATATGTTTGTGAATGAATATCTGATTGCTCATACTGAAAACTAGTATTGTATTAGTTTTACCTTTAACTTGGATGTCACATCAGTATGTCACACAGATAAACGGAGTCCTTTTAGCAACACCCTATCCCATGTGCACATTCAGACTTGCCCTTGGAGATACAGGTATCACTGCTTCTAGGTTTCCTGCCTGGTACATACTAGTTCAATTTTAGGAATTTAGAAAGGCCTGTCTTCATATTCTGGCTTTGATTGGCACCTACGGAAAATCCTAACAGCATCTGTTAAAAATAATCTGGTAAGAAGAAGAAAGTTCCTTATGGTTTAGTTCTTGAAATTCAAAACTCAACATGAACCCCTCATGAGTTCAATAATTTCCAAGGAAACTGAGGCTTTTAATGTTCCTTTTCCATTATAGATAATTTCCTTCTCATAGGAGGCCTCTAACAGCAGTGCAAATGGAAATAAAAATAGTCTGAGGAAAGAGAATGGGAGAAATAAAAAAGGAACATAATATGGAGGCGAGATAGATCCCTAGGAGATAGAGTTTTGTAAACAAGCTTTCTCTAGATGGGGCTTTAATTCGTCCTCACACCCCAGGGTCTAGCAAAAGAGCTTGGACACATCAACTGTTCAGCACATACTTGTTGGGTAAAAGGATATCTCTGAGATGAAGCAGCAGAGGAGAAAGAGTTAGAGTGCAAAAGCCCACAGCTTATTGTTGCTTTTCATTTGGCTCTGTCTCATAGTTGCCTTTTATACAACAAAGCAAAACAACGCCTAGTCCTGCACCATCTGCCGCACTAAGTATGAGTGTGTCAGTGCGGCTCAATGACAGTTTCCCTCTTTTTCACTGACGTTCTACTTTACTAATCACGATTATCCTTTTCCGGGGTTTGGTCCCTTTAGTGATTTAGTAAGTGAGCTGTAGTCTTGTCATCCTTGCCTGTAAGAAGGATTCTAGTTGTATTCTTCCTGTTAGATTTAATTATTTTTGGCAACTTACAAAATATTCAATAATCTTTATTACAATTTGAGAATATGAATTCTTCTTTGACCTTCCTTTTAAAAATTTTAAAATTGTCTTTTTTTTTTTTTTTTGTATAGTGACCCTGGCTATTCCTCTTATCTCCTTTTGATACTTCCAGTATTATACCAATCAATATTTTACCTATTGATCCTTCATTATTGCAATTAAAAGCTTAATTTCCCCCTTCAGATCTTTCTGTTTGAGAAATGCTGAATATATTCCTCTCTTCTGACTTTCCAATTTCAAGTCTTTGCACATCTTATACTACTTTTCTTTGTCTTCTTGACAGCAAAGCTCTTTGAAATTTTCTGTTCAGTTCCCTTACTTCATAATTTATTACATTCACTATAGTTTCTCTGTGTTCAAAACCAAGTTTCAGTCCCTTCTGACATCAATTTCAGTCTTTTATCTTCCCTATAATTTTAATGTCCTTTTGATTTCATCATATAGAATGCCTTTGATATCATCCCACAACTTGTCTGGTATTTTTCAATCATTGGTGTTTGGTGTATCGAATCTATTCTTGAGATGATCATTAAATTTATGTTGGGCTGCTAACTGAAAGGTAGACAGTTCTAATCCACTAAATCTGAGATAGAATAATGAGCAATCTCCTTTCATAAAGATTTACAGCCTCTGTAATCTGTTGGAGGTCAACTCAAGGTCCTATTCTGCCTATTGTGAACATTATCCTTTTCTTCAGCTTCCTTTGATTGTGCATAAGAGCAATTGATAGTCTGTTCCATTGTAAATCCATGGCCTTGTTTTGACTAATGAGATTAAGGTTTTTCCAAAGTCTCTTTCAATAGCTGTAGCTCATCTGTCTGTCCCCTGTATATTGATGCAGTGAATGTATTCAGTTGCCATTTATGTTTTCTTTAAAATATATTTGTAATGAATAACCTAGTGGTTTTAGAAAATACTACCATGTGAACTTCACTCTTGTTTCTATCAGCAAGGTGCTACTTCACAAACACCAATCCTTCTTCTTTGCTTCAACTTTTGCATTCCTATCACCAATTATTATTAATATATCTTGATTACATGTTCACTCAGTTTCAAACCACAGAAGTTGGCAGAAATCATCAATTTATTCATTTTTAGCTTAGTATAAATTTGAATAAATGTCATATCTGTAGCTTTTCCTTTTGTGGGTGGGGTATTATCATCGACAACACTGTTACTTTTGGATAGAACTTGCAACCTTTTTCACAGGAAATGTGACATGTTGGATAAAGTATGGCCAGAGAGTTCCTTGGAGGCAAGGATGGTGAAGCTTCCTCTCACATTCTTGAGCATGTTTTTAGGAGGCTTTAGTTGAGAGATTTTCTTAAAGTTGAGCTACAATCCATATTGAAGACTGCAGTCCAAGACCTTCTGCAGCAAAGACATCATGTCCTCCTCAGTTTCAGCAAGCAAGGTTGTGGCATCTGAATAATGCAAGTTGTTGATGAGTCTTCCTCCAATCCTGATGCCACGTTCCTCTTCATGAAGTCCAGCCTCCTGAATGATCTAGATGGAAAAGATATGGAGAAAGGACACATCTCTGAAGCACATCATTCTTCATTTTGAACCCTGCAGTGTTTCTTTGCTCTATTTCAGATGACTGCTTCCTGGTCTAAGAACTATACATTTCACATGGGCATAATTGAGTGCTCTGGGATTCCCATTCTTCCCATTGTTAGCCACAATGTGTTCTGATCTATATAGTTAATTGCATTTTCATAGCATCATCATAGATGGAAAGAGACTGAGATTGTTAACAATTTTATCTTGCTCGAATTCATAATCAACATCCTTGTCACCAATAATCAGGAAATCAAAAGACTATTCTCATGGACCTCTCTAGAGGGTTCAAGAGCAACAGTGTCAGTCTAGTGACTAAAGGGTGTCTGATCCAGACCAGGGTCTTCACAATTACTTGCTGTGCATCGTAGAGCTTGACAGGGCTTAAGGATGACAGAAGAATCAAAACCTTTGAGTTGTGATGTTGGAGAATAACATTGAACACACTGTGGACTGGTCTGTCATGGAGAGGGTAGAGCCAGGCTTCTTGGAAGTGGGGACTTTGAAACTCCATCTCACATACTTTGAGCATGTTGCCAGAAGGGACCAGTCCTTGGAGAAGGACATTACGCTTAGAAGAGGGAGGGTCCGTGCAGGAGAGGAAGAATCTGGATAAGATGGATTGATACAATGACTGGGGTCATGGGGCAGGTGTGTCAGAGACTATGAGACTGGCTTAGGATAGAGCAAGGTTCAGAACTATTGTTCACAGGGTTGCTATGAGTGATACTTGACTACTCAACAGTATAAAATAACTACCACAACATCAACAACAACAATGTCTAGGATATACATCTTTATACATTCTATTTAATATTTTGCAACTTCCAGTTTTCCTAGACACATACCTCATATATTCTGCTTTTCAATTATTATTTTTCATTTTTAATCCATTTATTTTTAAGGATATACACAGTTTTATGCGTTAAACACTTGAAGATAGATTTGATCATGACAATACATCTGAGCTTAATCATATTTCTTTTTTTAATATTTTTATTATTAATTTCAATGAAAATTTACAGAAACTTTGGATTTCCATTCATTCATTGTTGCACTTTTCTACCCGCCTCCCCCTCCCCCCCCCAGTACACTCCCCTCTTGGAAAAGTAAAAGAAAAATTCTTTCATTGTTTTACAATCCCTCCCCCTAGGTTCACTCTACTGTACAGCCTTAGCTCTGGATTCCTGTTATGAAAAAAATACCTAATCGCATACCACCTATAAACAGTTTTCTCCCTCATCTGTTTCAATGCAGTATACATTATTGAACCCATCTTTCTCAGTCTTCCCCCAACAGTGGCACCATGCAGTATTTGTCCTTTTGTGACTGAGATACTTCACTCAGCATAACGTCCTCCAGGGTCACCCATTTTGAATAATGTTGCATGAGTTCCTTATTTTTCAATGCAGTGTAGTATTCCATTGTGTGAATATACCACAGCTTCTCTATCTATTCGTTTGTTGATGGGCACTTAGGTGTTTCAATTATTATTTTTTTTAACTTTCCAATTATTGGTGGATGTTTACAGTTGTTTATTTTGAGTCATGCCACATCTTCACTGGCCTAAAGCACTACTCTATCTATATAACTCTTTTTTAATTTAATTTTATTAATTGTAATGAGCATTTACAAAGATTTTAAATTTCCATTCATTCATTGTTGCACTTTTCTCCCTGCACACCACTCCCCACCCCCACGCCCAGTTCACTCCTCTCTTTGAAAAGTAAAAGAAAAATTCTTTCATTGGTATACAATCCCCCCTCACCCCTCACCCACCACCCTGAGTACACTCCACTATGCAACCTTAATTCTGGATTCTTGTGATAACCATAATACCTATGATATATTGCTTTTAAATTGTTCTCTCCCTCATCTGTTTCAATGCAGTATACATAATTTATCCAGTTTTTCTCAGTCTTACCCCAACCCTGATGTCAGTCC
>NW_006399974.1:3892944-3895205 GCF_000299155.1 Elephantulus edwardii | reverse complement strand
TCATGTGCTTGTTGGCCATCTGAATGTCTTCTTTGGTGAAGTGTCTGTTCATATCCTGTGCCCATTTTTCTATTGGATTGTTTACCTTTATCTTGCTATGGTGACCATCCGTATCATTAAGGTGTACTCAGTTTCAGGGAGGCAGCTCTTGTCTAGTCATATTTTGAATGTCTCTCAATCAATCTGTGGACCTCGCCTTCTTACACTGTATCAGAAAATATCTCATTAATATTGATAAGATTTACAATGGTTCATTCCTTCAGAAGCGGACGATCAGGCCTGTGTCCTAGACTGTCTTAGTGTGAAAGTTGCTCTGAACCCTGCCCACCATGGATGACTCTACTGGTATTTGAAATAACCGTGGCACAGCTTACAGAATCACAGCATTGTATAAGCCACCACAGTACAAAAACTCTGAAAGACTTGTGATAGAAGCAACTTGAGGGCAGACGAATCTGTTTTATTCATCACTTACTTTGAATCTACAACTAGACCTCGCTGGGTGCCTGGTTCATTTGATCTTTAAATTTTTTTTTACCTTTTAACTTTTTTAAACGTGAAAGAAATCTACTGTGCCTTGGTTGAAAATCAGCAAACTAAATTTGTTTTCCACTTAACAATTCATACACATTTTTAAAAATTTTACCCTCCACTTGGTTTTTTATTTACTTTTTTATAATGAGTGATCTATAAAGTTTGAATACATTGTTTTTCTTTTTTAAAATTAATTTTAATGAAAATTTACAGACTTTGGATGTCCAAATGCGTTGTTTTTCACATGAGATCCTCCATCATCCCCCATCAAATTGTGTGAACCTATGATTAACTTGTTTCCTGCCCCTCCCCCCCATCCTCAACCCCTATTAGTGGCATTCATTGCAAATCCTGCTATCTAACCCCCTCTCTTCAAACTTTCTTGTTGTGTTTACCCTTACTACTCATCTGTTTTTTCTATTCCTTCTTGTTCTTGAGATTTTCCCTGGGCACAGGCTATCCTTTGATCCTATGTAGTTTTTTTGTTCTAAGAGACCTTACCTCCCAGGTATTGTTATTAATTGTTACAGGTCTAACTACTGTTTGGCTTAAAATTGAGCCACTGGACTGACTTACAGGATGTGTATGGAGGTATTTGCTCACTAAAAGATAAACAAGGTAAGGTTTACATGTTATAGATTTTTTATATAGTGATGAAGATTAGTCCGGATCAAATTGATCAGTGCAGACTAACCAGAGATCTGTTCAATCTGCACGCTGAGCAAATCTTTTGAGAAGCTAGAAACTATGAAGAACAATGTGGGATCAGGATTGGAGGAAGACTCATCAAGAACCTTTGTTATGCAGGTGATAAAACCTTGCTTGCTGAAAGTGAGGCGAACGTGAAAGGCTTGCTGCAGAAGATCAAAGATAGAGAAAATGTTTAAATGATCAATGATCTCATATTACTTGGATACACAATTAATACACTTAGTACCAACAATCAGGAGATCAGGAGGTCTCTAACCACAAACTTTCCCATCACAATATGGCTTTTAATTTCCTGGCTGCTGGTGCCAAGAGTGTTGACTGTGGAGCCAAGCAAACTAAAGCTGTGAACAATCTCAATCTCTTCACCAATTCCTAATAAAGGCTGCAGTCCCTGACCTTCTACAGCAAGCACTTCTGGTCCTCCTCAGTTTCAGCAAGCAGGGTTGTATCATCTGCATAATGCAGATTGTTGATGAGTCTTCCTCCAATCCTGGTGCACATTTTTCCTCATAGAGCTCAGCCTTCCAGATATTCTGTTTTACATAAAAATTGAAAAGGTATGGAGATAGAATACATACCTGGCATACACCCTTCCCAATTTTGAACCATGCAGTGTGTCTTTGTTCTGTTTTGACAGCTGCCTCCTGTTCCAAGTATAGGTTTTGCATTAGCATGATCAAGTGTTCTGGGATTCCCATTCTTCTCAGAGTAAACCACAGTTTGTTGTGATCTACACTGTCAAGCGCCTTTGCATAACCAATGAAACACAGATAGACATTCCTCTGGTACTTCTGCTTTCAGCCAAGATCCATCTAACACTAGCTAAAATATTCCTAGTACCATGACTTCTTCTAGGCCCAGCCTGTACTTCTGGTAGTTCTCTGTTGATGTCCTGTTGCAGTAGTTTTTGGATAATCTTCAGCAGAATCTTGCTAGCATGTGATATTAATGATATTGTTCAATAATTTCCACACTCTGTCAGATCTGCTTTCTTTGGAATGGGAACAAATATAGAT
>NW_006399974.1:3887578-3891223 GCF_000299155.1 Elephantulus edwardii | reverse complement strand
GCTGGGTAGCCATTATGGAGTTTGGCACACCTATAGCACAGTTGTTGCATTGTGTCATTTGAGACCTCAATGGCACAAGGTTCAGTGTCACAGCAAACCCGTTACCTCAGCACAGCAAATTGACCAGAGTGCTGTATGATTTAGAAGAATGTTCCTCAAAAATATAGTTATAAGGGATTAAAATATAATCCATTGGGCCCAACTTTTAAATTTAAGAGCCCTCAAGGAAGTGTTGTTGACTCTAAACAAGAGGCTTAAAAAAACAAAACAAAACAAAAAACAAACCAACCACACAATCCACACAGATCCTCAACCAAAACAAGAGCACCATCTTACAGAGTCCAGCCACTTCACTCAGCTCCAAAATGGAAACAAGGGCCTCCTCTTCCTCCTCTTATATGTTGTTGTTGTTGTTAAGTGTTGTCAAGTAGCGACCCTATAGGCAAAAGACCTTAACCCTGTTCTTTAACTATTGTAATTTCTCTAAGGGTTAACATTACAAGTCTCTATTATTCATGCCATTATAGCTCCACAATAGGAAGTTCATCTCTGTCAGGAATGCTTTCACAGAGCAGGAATAGGGCTCCCCAGATGACTGATAGAAACCATGTTGTTGTGGTGGTAGTTGTTAGGTACCATCAAGTCAACTACCACTCATAGTGACCCTGTGAACAACAGATCTGAACCTTGTCCTATCCTGCACCATCATCACACTCTCTGTCATACTGCCATTGTGGTAGTCACTGCATCAACTCATTTTATTGAAGGTCTTCTTCTCTTTCTCTGACCCTCCACCTTTCGCAGCATGATCTCTCTCTCCAGAAGGTAGTTCTTCCTGTTAATATGCCCAAAGTAAGTGAGATGAAGTTTCATCATCCTTGTCTCTGAGGAGTGCACTAGTTGCACCTTTGTCTACAGATCTGTTGGTTCTTTCGGCAGTCCATGGGTTATTCAATACTCTTTAGCAACATCACAATTCAAAAGCATTGATTCTTCTTCAGTTTTCTTTCTTCATTGTCCAGTTTTCACATGCATAAGAAGCTAATGAAAATACGATGGCTTAGATCAGGCACCTCTTAGTCTTTAAGCTGTTGTCCTTGCTCTTCTTTAGAATGTTGGAGAGGTCTTTGACAGTATATATCCCCAATGCAAAACACTTTTTGATTTCTTGACTGAGACGACCATGGGTGTTGACTGTGTATCCAAACAAAAGTGAGTCATTGACAACTTCAGTCATGATACTATCATGATACTGTCTATTGGTCCAATGATGAAAAGTTCTGTTTTCTTAATGTTGAAGCGTAACCCATATTGAAGGCTGTAGTTTTTGATCTTCTGTTGGACATGCTTTAAGTCTGTTTCACTTTCTTCAAGCAAGGTTGTGTAATTTGCATAACAAAGATTGGTGATGAGTCTTGCTCCAATCCTGATGCCACATTCTTGCTTATATAGTCTAGTTTCTCAAGTGATTTGCTCAGCATACAGATTTAATAGGTATGGGATAAGAATACAACTCTGACACACACCTTTCTTAATTTTAAACCATGCAGTGTTTCCTTGCTCTGTTTAGGCAATAGCTTCTTGGTCTAGGTAAATATTTCACATAAGTACAATCAAATGTTCTGGGATCCCCATTCTTCTCAGTATTCATCATACTTTGTTACCATCCACACAGTCAAATACCTTTGCACAGTCAATAAAACTCAAACATTCTGCTGCTATTTTTCTACTTTCAGTCAAGATCCATCTGAAATCAGTAATGATGTCCTTTGTGCCACAACCTTTTATGAAACCAGTTTGAGTTTCTGACAATTCTCTGTTGATGTACTGCTCCAACCATTTTACTTACTATATATATATATAGTAAGTAAATAAGTATATATATAGTAAGTAAGTAAATGTATATATAGTAAGTATATATATATATGTGTATATATATATATATATGTATATATATATACACACACACAATCTTCAGCAGGATCTCTGGTAGACTAGTGGGTAAGAAGTTGCACTGCTAACCCAAAGATGGGCAATTCGAATCCACCAGCTGCTCTATGCGAGAGAAATGGGCTATCTCCTCTTATACAATTTACAACCTCTGAAAACCTGATGGAGGGCCAGCTCTAAGTCAATTCTAAGTCAATGGCACACAACAACAAAGCCAGAAAGCAGCAGCAAATACCTCCAGCTGGGATTTTGTTTATGGCCATGATCTTTTCAATCGCTTGCTCTTCATCTGAGAAGAAGACAATGAAATATTTTAAATATGGTGTTGGAGAAGATTACTGAATATCCCATGGACGGCCAAAAGAACAAACATATATGTCTGGGGGAAAGGCATGATCCTTGGAGGTACGGATGATAAAACTTCATCTCACATACTTTGGGCATGTTTTTAGGAGAGGTTATTCCTTGGAGAGGGACATTATGCTTGGAAAGATGAAAGAGAAGAAGACTCTCAATGATATGAGTTGACATGTAACTACTGTAATGGACTAGAGTGTGTCATAGGACAGAGTTCAGATCTGTTGTTCATAGGGTTGCTCTAGGTTCTACTTGATGACACCAAACAACAACAATAACAACAACAATGATAAGTGATTGCAAGCCTTTTTTCATGGTTGGCCTCTGCCTATTTTTAAAATTGGATTTTTGGTTGCTGTTGTGGAGGTGTTAAAATTTTCCACAAACTTTAACATTTAATCCTTTGCCCAGTTTGTTGTTGACAACATTTCCCCCTAGTTTATAGGTTCTATTTTTACCTTTTTGGTGAAGTCTTTTGCCGTATATGGTATTTATTTGGTCTTATTGAATTAGCACAAAAAGTTGATAGACTTGTTAGTAGATATATCCAGGTTTTGAGTTGACTTGTATCCTCCTAAAAGATATATCAAAAGAAAGGTGACCTGACAGAGTGTGGAAATTATTGAAAAATATTGTTATTATCACATGCAAGCAAGATTCTGCTGAATATTATCCAAAAAAATGACTGGAGTAGCATATCATCAGAGAACTGCCAGATGTGCAGGCTGAGTTTAGAAGAGACCATAGTTCTAGGGATATTATAGCTAATGTTAGATGGATCTGGGCTACAAATAGACAGTACCAAAGGAATGTCCATCTGGGTTTCATTGACTATGCAAAGACATTTGACTGTGTGGATCACAATAAACTGTAGTAACTCTGAGAAGAATGGGAATCCCAGAACATTTGATTGTGCTTACGTGAAACCCATACTTGGACCAGGAGGCAGTCATCAGAACAGAGAAAGGTTCAAAATTGGCAAGGGTGTATTCCAGGGATGTGTCCTATCTCCATACCTTTTGAACCTATATGCAGAACAGATCATCTGGGAGTCTGGGTTCTATATGGAGGAATGTGAAGATGACACAACCCTGCTTGTTGAAACTGAAGAGGACCTGAAGCGCTTGCTGCAGAGAGTCAAGGACTGTACTTTTCAATGTGAACTGAAGCTCAACATCAAGAAGACAAAGATTCTCACCATTGTGCCAATTTGGCAGCATTATGATAGATGATGAAGAGATTGAGGTTGTTAACAGCTTTAGTTTGCTTAGCTCAACAAATCAAAAGATGAATTACATTGGGAAAGTCTGTTGTCAGGGACCTCTCCAGAGAACTGAT
>NW_006399974.1:3866075-3887219 GCF_000299155.1 Elephantulus edwardii | reverse complement strand
AATAAGATGGATTGATTCAGTGACTAGGGTAATGAGGGTAGGTGTGTCAGAGACAGTAAAGTTGACACAGGATAGAGCAGGTCTCAGGGCTATTGTACGTAACATCAGTTTGAGTCACAAGTGACTTGACAGCACATAACAACAACAACAACAACAGATATATTGAAGTCCTGGGAATGGACAGGAATGAGATATATTGAAATACTAACCTCTGGTACCTGTGACTGTGCCTCTTTTTATTAGAAATAAGACTGTGTACAACTAAGTTATGATTTGCTTATATTAAATTTCTGCTTTTGTTAGGTATCACTAAGAGAACCTTGAATCTAATGACTGATAAAGCTCTACAAGAAAATGGATTCAGACTCAAAAACATACTAGATTGGAGCAATGAATCTAAAACCATAGAACACCAGGATTGTCAGATGCCATCAGAAGTTAGAAGAAAGGCGTAGAACAGATTTGCTCTCATATCTTACAGAAAGAACCCACTTTGTTGAAAGTTGATTTTGTACTTCTATCTTTTGAAACTGTGACAGAATATATTTCTACTGTTTCAAGCCATCTCTTTTGTAGCAATTTGTTGCAGGAAACTAATACTATCCATATAAGGAGACTAGTCCTCCATGACAAAGGGACAATCAACTGTTTCTCCCATTTCTACCCCATTTTGACAATAGTAATAGAAAACTGTAAACTTAAGGTGTAAATATCTTCACTTCAATGCATTATGGAAATCACTGGTAGAATGAAAATCAATCAAAATAATATACTTTAACATGTGGCAGCTCTACTTTTAGGACAGCTAAAGGCAAAACATATTGCCAGGTAAAATAAAGACACTAGAAAAGGTGCAGTAGAGTTTCATTATCATCTCTTCATTTTAAACTCAGATTAAATCACTGTATAGGTGGACGGTAATTCAATCTCTTTCAGCTATGAAGTATAACCTATTAAAAACCATTAAGTGTTAGAAACAAAGTCAAGAATGAAATATGTCTACAAAATTTTAAAAACATATTGAGAATGAGCTGGGATAAAAAAAATGGAGACAAAAAGGCATGAGAAAGACAGAAAAAGAGGAGTACAGAAGATCAGGCCGTGGAGAAAATTGAGCTGCACCTGCAATTCTTTGGAGGTCAATGCTATTACCTTTGATTTGTATGATCGGTCAAGCCTGCATTTCTTCAACTGGAAGTGAGAAGATATGGTTTAAGACAAGCATAAGTTGCAAGTTGGCCTTTGAGTGATGGAAAAAGTGTATCGCATAATTCTGTATGAGTTTGGGTTCTTAGCCTTTTCTGGGTCACAGAGTTCCTCTTTAATAATCAGATGAAAGCTAATGGATCTTTTCCTTAAAAATAATGCACAAACATTCAAATTTGTATGCAATTTCAAAGGGTTCACAAGACTCTTGTAACCCACCCATTAACCTAAAGCAAGACACTTCTGGTAAATAAATGTTCAGTGTTCTTAGAATTGAGCTTTCAGTTGCTACTTATTCCAAAGCAGATGAGACCCAGGTATCGCTCTTCCTTATATAGAGGTTTTCTGGTACCTCTGTTTTGTGAAAAGAGTTTTAGTGCAAACTGTTGGCCTTCCAAAGTGAGAATTGCTGTGAATAGTAAACGTTTGGCAGAGGCAATTAAAATAATTTTATACATATACACTAATATGTATATATATGTATATGTATGTCTATGTATTTAGGAGCTCTGGTGGTCTTGGGGGTGGGGTTTGGGGAGGTGCAGGGGGGATTGTGTACCAATGAGGGAATTTTTCTTTCGCTTTTCAAGGAGCGGAGCAAAAGGGGGGGGGGGGGGAGGGGTTTGTGCGGGGACAAGGGTGCAACAATGAATGAATGGAATTCCAAAATCTCTGTAGATGTTCATTGAAATGAAAAATAAACAACCTAAATTTTAAAAAAAAGAAGGTAAAAGAAAGAAACTGTACTGCAATCCCAAAACCACATGGTTCAAATTCATTAGCTGCTCCAAGGAAGAAGGACGGGCAATCTCCTCCTGTGAGGTTTACTGCCTCTGAAAACCAGCTGGAAGGTCAACTATGGGTTGGTTTCAACTTGATGGAACACAGCACAACAACAATATATGTATATATACATACACTTATATGTGATGCTTGTAAGGGTGGAGGGACAGCACAAGAGAGGAAGACCTTTAATGAGATGGATTGACTCAGTGTCTGGGGTAATGAGGGTAGGTGTGTCAGAGACAATATGGTTGGCTCAGGATAGAGTAGGGTTCAGAGCTGTTGTATATAGGGTCACTGTGAGTTAGGGTCAACTCGACAGCACATAAGAACAACAACAACAAACAATATATATACGTGATGTGTGTGTGATACATGCTGTATGTGTGTGTATCTCCCAGCTGATGTAATGGCTTAATGCTCAGCTGCCAACCTGAAGATTGGTAATTCGTGCCCACCAAATTACTTTGCAGGAGAAAGGTCTGGCCATATGACTCCACAAAGGTTATAGCATAGCAAAACTTATGGTGCAGTTATATTCTATCACATGGAATGACTATGAATTGAAATTGTAACAAGAATACAAGTGATAACTCTGCATTTCATTTTTTAACTGCTTAACAGTTTTTCAAAGTAGGTACACCATTTACAATCCAAGTGTTCCAACTTCTTCATATCTTTAGCAGCACTAGTTATTATCTATCTTTTTTTTAATGTTAACCTTTCTTTCTTTTTCCTATTACCAGTTCATAGCTGACCCTGCGGTGGGTTTCCAAGGCTGTAAATCATGAGGGAGGAGATTGCCCATCTTTCTCCTGTAGAGTTGCTGATGGAGTCAAACATCCAAGACGTTTGATCTTTGGCTTAGCAGTGTGACCCCCTTTGGACTATGCCACCAGAGCTCGCTTTAGCCTTTCTAAGTGGATGTGAAAGAAGCTTTTGTGCCATAGAACATTATGTGTTGTGTTATCAACCAAATAAGCTTAGCAATTTGAATCTACCAGCTGATCTTAGGGAGAAAGATGGGCAATCTACTTCCATAAAGATTTGTTTTTGTTCTTAGGTGCTGTTGAGTCGAGTATGACTCATCATGACCCTGTGGACAAAAGATCTTAACCTGGCTCTATCCTGCACCATCCTCACATTTTCTGATGCACAAGAGTCCATTGTAGCAGTCACCATATCAATACACTGGTTGAGGATCTTCCTCTCTTTCACCGACCCTCCACATTTTCTAGCATCATGTCCTTTTCCAAGGACTAACATCTCATAGCAACATGTCCAAAGTATGTGAGGCAAAGCCTCATAATTCTTGCCTCCAAAGAGCACTCTGGCAGCACCCTCTCCAAGACATATCTGTTTATTTTCTTGGTTGTCCATGGGATGTTCAGTGCTCTTTTCCTAAAGATTTACAGTCTCAGAAAACCAATGGAAGCTTACTATAGTCAGAATCAATTCAAAAGCAGTGAGTAAACTGGTATGAAGTGGTTTGATGCTGTTTTCATTTTGAGTCATACCATGTCAGTAAAAGATGGTCTTAGAAGCTTTACTTAATACACATTATTAAGAATTATAGAATTATAATTCTTGAATATAGAGACTAAGAAATCTTTGGTGGCCTAGTGGCAAGAAGTTGTGCTATCATCCCGAAGGCACATGGTTTGAAGTCACTAGCTGCTCCATGGGAGAAGGATGGGCAATCTCCTCTAATGCAACCGAGTGCTAGGGGGTCAGCTATGACTTGGTTCTGACTCTATGGTTTACGAAAGAACATGAAGACTAAGGGGTGCCGCTCCAGGACATGATCTTCACAATTACTTGCTATACATCAGAGAGCTGGACAATAACTAAGGATGACAGAGGAAAAATCAATGTCTTTGAGTTGTGGTGCTGGAGAAGAGTCCTGAACATACCGTGTACCACCAAGAGAACAAGCAAGGCTGTCTTGGAGAGGGTGAAACCAAGTTTCTCTTTGGAGGCAAGCATTTTGAAGCTCCATCTCACATACTTGGGACATGTGGCCAGGAAGGACCAGTCCTTGGAGGAGGACATCATGCTTGGAAGTGTAGAGTGAAAGTGCAGGAGAGGAAGACCCCAGATGAGAAAGATTGACATAAAAACTGAGGCAATGGGGTTAGAAATGTTGAACTCAGTGAGACTGGCTTATGATAGGGCATGGTTTAGAGCTATTGTATATAGGGTTACTATGAGTCACAAGTGACTTGATGGCACATAAAACCAACATACTTTGCATTGGACATGGGAAAAAACTGTTGTCAAGGACTTCTCCAAAGTGCTAAAGAGCAACAATATCACTTTAAAAACTAAGGTGCTATGGATTCAAGCCATAATCTTTTCAGTTACTTGCTATGTATCTGAAAGTTAGGCAACCAATAAGGATAATAGAAGAATTGACATCTTTGAGTTGTGAAGTTGAAGAAAAGTACTGAATATTTTATGGACTACCAAAAGAACACACAAGTCTGTCTTCCTCCCAAATAGAATCAATGTGCCTGTTAGAGGCAAATATTTAAAAAGTATGGTCTTAACATTATTTCTTTGGGCATTTGTCAGAAGGGGCAAGTCTTTGGACATGGACTTATGCTGGGTAAGATGGAGGGCTAGAAAGAGACAAAGACCCCCAACAAAGGACTGACATGCGATTGTTCCAATAGGTTAGAGGCTAGAAGAGACCACAAGGATAGTAAGTGTACGGCAAGGTTCAGATAAGATCACTACGATTAGTAACAACAGCACCTAACAACAACAATACTAATATATTTTAAGGAGGTTGCTTTTCTCCAGTCATAATAGGAGTGCCTTCTAATAGTATGAGTTTCTCTTTCAACACAATGTCAGACAGTGTTTCACTATTATCTATAAATTTTACACCAGCTAATTTTCTCAGAAGTAGATTATCAGGTAGTTTTTTTCACTCTGTTTTGTCCTAGAAACGCCACTGAAACCTGTTCACCATGGGTGACCATGTTAGTATTTTAAATACTGGAGGCAATATATTCTAGTTTCTAGTGACAGGACACACCACCAACAAGCAACAATATCACAAGAAGATCCAAGTCATCATAGTGTAGCAAGCTAATATACAAGTCAGTAATTTTCAAGATTTTAATCTTTAATGTCTTAAAAAGCAAAGATGTCACTCTGATCACTAGGTGCGCCAGACCCAATTCTGAGGCTTTTCAGACCCCTCATATGAAGGTAGAGAGCTCTACTGTAGCAGTCTGTAGATAATTGTGTTGTTAATTCAAAGGTCTCACCTCTCTGGCAGTTTGAATCCACCTCAGAAGAAAAAGAGGCAATATCCTCCCATGCAAGTGCAATTTACATCCTTGGAAACTCCGTGAATGGGGCAGCTATGAGTCAGTTCCAACTCAATGAAAATGAGTTGGTTTTCTCATATACATGTGAAAGCTGAGCTGTGAAAAGGGAAAAAGAAAAAAGAAAAAGAATTAGTAAGTATCAATTATAGTATTAGAGATGGCCTGCCAGAAGAACGAACAAATCTGTCTTAGAAGAATGACAACCAGAATGCTTCTTAGTAAAAAAGGATGACAAGACTTTTTTTGCTTACTTTGGGCACGTTATCAAGAGAGACCAGTCCCTAGAAGAAGACATGGAGTTTGGAAATGGAGAGGCTGAGGGGAGGAGGGGGGAAAGGCTAAACCCTCCCTGATAATAGTGGCTGCAACCATACATTCAAATATACTATTATGTCACCCCAGTAAGAATGGCGTAATTTAACAGAACAGAAAACAACAAATGCTAGAGAGGTTGTGGAGAAACTGGAACCCTTATTCACTGTTGGTGGGAGTGTGAAATGGTATAACCACTATGGAAGGCTGTGTGGCGCTTCCTCAAAAAGATGTAAATAGAAATACCATTTGACCCAGAAATTCCACTACTAGAAATTTACCCTAAAGAAACCATAACTGCCACTCAAGCATATATATGCACACCCATGTTCATTGCTGCTTTGTTCATAATAGCAAAGAGCTGGAAACAACCCAAGTGCACATCAACAAACGAATGGCTAGAGAAGCTGTGGTATATTCACACAATGGAATACTGTGCAGCATTGAAAAACAAGAAGCTCATGAAATATTATGCAAAATGGATGACCCTGGAGGACATTATGCTGAGTGAGGTATCTCAGTCACAAAAGGATAAATATTGTATAGTACCACTGTTATAAAAGAGGACTGACATGATTAGATATCGTTGTTATGACAGGAGTCCAGCATGAAGGTAGCATAGTGGAATGGACTTGAGAAGGGGAGGTACTTAATAACAATGAAAGAATTTTTTCTTCTACTTTTCAAAAAGAAAAGTGAATTGGCAGGGTGGGGTGGGCATGGAAAAAAGTGCAACAGTGAATGAATGGAAATCCGAAGTCTCTGTAAACTTTCATGAAAATAAATTTAAAATAAAAAATATAAAAAAAAATTAAAAAATAAAAACAAACAAAACCCCCAAATCAAATATACTACTCTGGTGATGACATAGGATGAGGCAACATTTTGTTTTGCTTTACATCATGAATGAATTGACATGCTTCAAATACTGTGCTGCTCTGGACATGTTCATCAGACTGTGCTAGAAAATTTGTAGGACAGCTACCTGTTAAGCTGACCGGAAGAAATTCATACTTGTTTCAATTCCCAAGAAAGCTGATACAACATAATGTGAGACTTTTTAAACAATATCATTAATATTGCACGTAAGCAAAATAATGATGATCATCCAAAAACGGCTAGAACAATACATCAACAGGGAATGGCCAGAAGTTCAGGCTGAGTTTAGAAGAAGCTGTGGCACCAGGGATATCATTGCTGGTATCAAATGGATCCTGGCATTCTTTATACCAGAAGAATGTCTATTTATGCACCTGAGAGCTGGACAATGAATAAGGATGACAGAAGAGTTGATGCCTTTGAACTATGCTGTTGGAGAAGAATACTGAATATTCAATGAAATTCCAAAAGAAGAACAGGTATGTCCTGGAGAAAGTACAACCAGGGTGCTCCTTGGAGACAAAGATGAAAAAGCTCACTGAGCATGTTAGGATAGAGTATTCCTTAGAGAAGGACATCGTGCTTGGAAAGGTAGAGGGTCAGTGAAAGAGAAGACCATCAACCAGATGGATTGACATAATGATTGTCATGGGCTCGAGTTTGTCTGAAATAAAAAGGATGGCACAGGATAGGACAGGGTTCAGATCTGTTATTCACAGGGTTGCTATAAGTTGTCCTTGACTTTAGGGCACCAAACAACAACAACAACAACAACATACATCAAATTGCTGAACTGGAAGCAACTCCATGACACTGAACAACCACATGACATGAAGTTGTGTGTTTTGTGGTTTTCATTTGCACACCCATAATGAACAATTATGTTGTCTTCTGAATATTTTCTTTAGTGAAATATCTATTCTAATCATTTTTCTATTTTCTGGGTTTTGTTTTTTCTTTTTGTCTTTTTAGTATTAAGTTGTAAGTGTTTGTTGTATATTTTGGTTATAAGTCCCTTATCATTGATATGATTTTTAATTTTATGATCTTTTATTTTGTGAGTTGTTTTTTATTTTATTTTAATCATACTCTTTTAGAAATAAATGTAATACCTATGTTTTTCTTTTGCCACTGTACATTTTCTTTTATATATAAGAATTTCATTGCCCAGTCAAAGGTTATTAATATTAACTTGTATGTTTTCATTGAAAGATTTTGTAATTTAGCTTTACAATTAGATCTTTTATGCATTTTGAGTTAATTTTTTGCATATGGTGTGAGGTAAGGGTTCAACTTCATTCTTTTGATCTGAATATCCAGTTTTTCTGCACTATTTATTGGAATTACCTTCCCCTCCACTGAATTATCTTAACATCATGTTTAAATTCAATTGACCATAAGTGTATTGATCTATCTTTGGACTCTCAATTCTTTTTCTTTAAATCTGTAAGTCTATCCTTTTGCTAACCATTTAATCATGATAGCAGCTATTTAGGTTCAGGGAATTTAAGCAGTTATTTTCAAGATCATACAATTAGTATGCAGAAGAGCTGAGATGGGAAACTTGAATTCTCTGATACCAAAGGCCTGACTTGAAAGCTAACACTCTTGTCACCGGAGGGAGTGACTGTGACATGGGCTCATAATTAGGCAAAGAGTGACAGAATGAAAAAAATTTGCATTCAGAGAGGATAGAACCTGTAGGAATATAAGAATATATGAGCAAAGTCAGGACCCAGGGGACAACAGAGTTGGAAGGAAGCCATGACACCACAATTAATTGAAGGACTTTGAAAGCTCAGAGGGAGCCCCCTTACCAGCCCATGTGGATCAGAGAAGGTTTCCAAGAGTAGTTCACAATTGACAAATGTAAGGAAGCTCTATAAAAGGGTGTCAGATAGTATGTGTAATGAAAGGGGTAGGATAGATTCTAGGGAGAGAAGGAATAGCGTGCATGAAGGCCTTATGGTCAGAGTACATTAAGAAAATGACACAAATGCAACTTGAGGGACCTTCACTGGTTAGCTGGAGAACAGTAAGACTAGAAAAAAAGTAAAAGACTAGAAAAGTAAGTTGGGGTTACATTACCAAGGGTCTTGCATATCTTACTAAGGAGTTTTATTTTACAGGCAGAAAACAACAATTTCTAAGTTTTGTATGAACTTGGAGAAACGATGAAAGTTACACAATTGTTCAGGTCTTTCATTCATAGGGTTGCCATGAGTCATCTATGACTTGACAGCAACTTAACAATAATAACACCAACATAGAGAGAGCTCTGTGGGCCTGATGGATAGAAAGTTACACTGCCAAGTTAAAGGTGGGTGATTTTAATCTGCTGCCCTCAAGCCTAGTTTTAATTGTTTTTGGTCCAACATTCTTCTAAGTGGTATTGCACTGGTCTATCCATTTGTTGTACAGAGGTAATTCATGGTTGCTGTGATGCTAAACACCATGATACTGATGTGATAATGGTGGACAATGTTTGGTGGAGTTCCCTGATTAAAACAAGCTTGAAAGCAGAAGTGGCATCCACTTCTGAAATAGCTTGCCTCCAAGCTCTATGAACTTGGAGAAACAATGAAAGTTATACAATTAATCAAGTCTTCTGTTCATAGGGTCGCTATGAGTCGACGGCACCTAACAACAAGTTTTATATGAGAGAGTTGCATCTTTGGAGAACTGGTAGTACAGAGCAAGATAGACTGGACAACTGCAGGAAGCAAAGGTAGAAACATCGCTTTCAGAGCTGTTGCAAGTGAGACTACAAGGAGAACAGGGATAGAGAGAAGAAGGTAGTTCTCAGGATGCATGATTGATAGGTTATGGTGAATGATTTGTTATGGTGAAAGGAATGACACAGGGAGGGCTAATACTGACACTATTTCTAGAGAAAAGAAATAAGAGACAGTTTTAATTAGAAAAATAAGGCAGATAGTTTATTTGGGGAAACGTGGTAATTGAGGTAGCCGTGTAACACCTAGTGAAGATGACCTACAAGTGGTTAGAAATATGGGATCAAATCTTGGAAGATGGATACACTATCGTTATTGAATCATGACCCCACAAAGATAATTGAAGTCTTAATCACAGTAACAGTGACTGTAACAGTTGTGTAAGAGATGATAAGGATGACACAGGATGGCACAGGGTTCAAATCTGTTGTTCATAGCGTTGCTATGAGTTGTTCATGACTAGATGGCACCTAACAACAACAACCACCACGTACAAGAACATGTGAACTTGTTTGGGGAAATTGAAGCTTTCTTTGCACATACTGTCAGTTAAGTTGACAAATTCATGCCAAAATGAGGAGGGTTTAATTCTAATCCCTTCTGAGTGCCATTTTTAAAACAAAATATAGAAGAACAGATACATAAATAGAGTCACACACAGGGGAGGACCGTATGTGAAGATCCATCTACAAGTCAAAGAATTCCAAGAAACATTCTGGGCTACAGAGCTGAGAGAGGCTAGGGAAGCTCGTCCCTTAGAGCTAACAGGGCAATCATAGTCCTGCTGACACCCTGAATTCAGACTTCTAGCCTCCAGAAATGTGAAAAAATAAATTTCTGTTTTTTAAAGCCACCCACTTTGTGGTATTTTGTCATGACAGCCCTAGAAAACAAAGATAGCTACCACCCTAGAACTCTTTTTCTACTCTTGAAATGTTGACTAATGCCTTGGAAAATAGATGCCATTGTCCAAGGAATCACATGGTAAGAAGGATGAAGACGGATAATAAGCTATCCAAAGGATCAAAGAGGAGACATGAAAAAACTCCGTGGCCTCTTCCCTTTTGACATCAGGCCATGACTCACCTTCAACCCTCAGAAACTTGCCTTTTTAGTTCAGGACAGGCTGTGCACTGAGGGCCAATTTTTCTGTTCTAGGGACCTCTCCAAAGTACTGAAGAGCAATGGTGTCACTCTGGTGACTATGGTGCGTCTGATGCAGGCCATGGTCTTGCAATCACTTGTTATGCATCAGAGAGTTGGGCAATGACTAAGAAGGTTAGAAGGAGAATTGAGACCTTTGAGCTGTGGTGCTGGAGAAGAGTATTGAGAATACCATGGACTGCTAGGAAAACAAACAGATTCGTCCTGGAAAGGGTCAAACCAGGCGGCATCTTGGAGACAAGGATTCTGAGGCTCCATCTAACATACTTTGGACATGTTGTAAGGAGGAGAGGGACGTCATGCTTGGTAGGGTGGAGGGACAGCGCAGGAGGGAAGGCCCTCTATGAGGTGGACTGATTCAGTGACTGGGATAATTGGGATGGGAGTATCAGAGACAGTGCAATTGGCACAAGACAGAACAGAGTTTAGGGCTGTTGTACATGGGGTCGCTATGAGTTGCAAGCAACTCGACGGCACATAACAACAACAGCAACATATCATAACACTGTTAGAGAGTTGTAGGGAGGAGTGAAGCAAAGAACAGAAGGTGAAAAGAA
The DNA here is from genome assembly GCF_000299155.1 of Elephantulus edwardii. Classification (NCBI taxonomy): domain Eukaryota; kingdom Metazoa; phylum Chordata; class Mammalia; order Macroscelidea; family Macroscelididae; genus Elephantulus; species Elephantulus edwardii. Next base: position 3,876,242 of record NW_006399974.1, on the reverse strand, counting down.
GATAAATAATAAGAATAGAGGAGTTAGGTGGCAGTGCTTCAAGAGATGTTGTTATTGTATTCCATTGAGTTGACTATGTCTTATAGCAATCCTATGAACAACAGATCAAAATGTTACCCTTATCTTGCACCATCTCACTCTCTTTGTCATGTCCAACCCATCGGTATAGTCATTGTGTCAATCCATCTTGTTGAAATTCTTCCATTCTTATGCTGACCCTGTACTTTTCCAAGCGTGATGTCTTTTTCCAAGGACTTGTCCCACCTAACAATTTGCTCATGTTTATTGCTAAGGAGCATCCTGGTTGTACTTCTTCCAAGACAGATTTGTTTGTTCTTTTGGTAATCATGTTTATTCTTTTTATTTCAAGAGATAAACAAGTAGAAATGGTTGACTTTCCTGAGGTGAGGAATTTCTTTCTCACCTTTTATGCATCCTCCCCTTTATCTCCTCTTTGCTACTCTTTTGACAAGAAGGGGACTTATTTGACAGAGGGCCAAGGTTTGATATGAATCTGTATAGCTCACCCCTCCTCCTCCCTCTTGGGAGCCAGCTGCCTCCAGGAAGCTTGGTTCACCCTACTTGGTCCACCTCTGTGGCGGAAGGCCATTCTCTGCAGGAGAGGCCTGCGCTGTCTCAGAACTTCATGTGACCAGGCAATCCGCCCAATTCAAGGGCTTGGCCTAATTAAAAACTGCATTCTCCAAATCCAGTCTTTAACTGAAACAGAGGATCCTCACCACACCTTGTTCCTTGTCTATATTTTAACTGATTTAGAACTTGGGTGAAGGCAAAAGGAATGGAATTTATTAGGCCTTCTCTAAACTCTTACCATGTTCTGTAAGGAGGCAGGTAATACCAGAATACATCATCTGGTGGTTTGTGAGGACTGACACATAGGCCTCAGTAGTAATCCTGTTTTGGGGGTGAAAAACACAAGTAGCTCTGATATGCAATTCCTCTTTAGCTGACAAGGTAAGAAGGAGAGGCAGCTGAAAACACTCCTCCAACAGTGAACATTCAGTGAAGGATAATTATAATTATTATTATTACTAGGGAGCACTAGTGGCCTAGTGTGTCAGGAGTTGTGCTGTCAACTCAAAGGCAGGCAGTTCGAAGCTCCCAACTGCTCCCAGGGAGACAGTTGGGCAATCTTCTATGCAATTTATAGCCTCTGGAAAACCACCGAAGGGTCAGTTATGGGCTGATTGCAACTTGACAACAATGAGAGAGAGAGATTACTATTATTACTGCAGTTATCCTTATCACACACAGGACAAAAATAAACAGCTTTTTTCCCCCAAGAATATATTTAGCTTGGTCCTCCTCAGAGGCAGCCCCATGGAATAAAATGATTTCCTGTGGTCCCTCCCAGCCCCACTGATCCATAATTCTCCCACTTTTAACATGTGACTGGTGAATAAGAACTATCTTCAAAATTTTGATTTCTGGCTTAGAGTCTATCATTATACTTCCAAATTTTATTGAGAAAATATTTGAAGCCAAAGAGACTTTCTTTTTTTGTTGACTTTAAAGAGATCTTCATTCATATGCATCCAACAAATGTGCATTTATCGCTTGCTCTCATAAATAGTTCTACACTATATGCCAGGGCGAAGTTGTGTAAATACAGCCTCTCTGTCCTCAGGGAGTTCATTATCTGGTTAAGGTAGGGAGAGGTGCTTAGCTACCTGGAGAGGTAAATATTAGTGGAGTGGTTAAGAAACCAAAGTCCACTTTTTAAGACAACTACTTCAAAGCAATTTACACTAAAATCCTGGACAATATGAGTTACAGGAGAATGGAGGTGAGATAGTGAAAAAGATGAAAGAGAAAGAATGCACGCTCTGGGCTGGAGGGTGATCCTTGAAAGTAGTCTTGAGATTGAGATTTAACAGAGATCAGGAAAAATCTTCTTACTCACTTACTCATTGCTGTCAGGTGGGAACCAACTCGAGCTGACCGTCCAGTGGGTTTTCTGAGACTAGAAATTACACGGAAGGAGATCGGTCATATTTCTCTGATGGATTTGAACTGCCTGCCTTTGGGCTGGCAGCTCAACTTCTTACCCACTAGGCTATTAGAGCTTCCTAAGGATAAATCTAGGGGGAAAGAGATTTCTATGAAGAGAAAAGGAGGCACGGATGGTACAGGTATGCTATTCAAGTGGAAGTCGATGAGTCTGAGGGGACAGGACACTAGAATTGTAGCCTTGTGATCTAAGGTAGAAAGGCACAGGGTGAGTTAAAGGGGGAAGAAGGGTTACAGGTTGGTCATAAGGCATGCATCCTCATATTTACTGGAGTCAGGCTCTTCCTTCTTTTTTTTTTCTTGGTCCTATTGTTGTTGTTGTTGTTATGTGCTGTCGAGTTGTTTGCGACTCATAGCGACCCTATGTACAACAGCCCTAAACCCTGCTCTATCCTGTGCCAATCGCATTGCCTCTGACACACCCAACCCGAGCACCCCAGTCACTGAATCAATCCACCTCATAGAGGGTCTTCCACTCCTGTGCTGTCCCTCCACCCTCCCAAGCATGATGTCCCTCTCTAAAGACCTGTCTCTCCTTACAACATGTCCAAAGTATGTCAGATGAAGCTCCAGAACCCTTGCCTCCAAGGAGCAGCCTGGTTTAACCCTCTCTAGGATGAATCTATTTGTTTTCTTGGCAGTCCATGGTACATTCAATACTCTTCTCCAGCACCACAGATCAAAGGTGTCAATTCTCCTTGGTCCTATAGAAAGGGGTATTTATAGGCAAATTAGAAAGAGCACTGCTGCATGATGATTAAGAACTAGACTTCTAAGTAAAAGACTGATGGTTTGAGGCCACACAAAGTGAGTGGTAGAAGAGACCTGGAGATCTGCTCCTTTAAAGATTATAGCCTAGAAAACACAACGAGGCAGTTGCCTTAGCCACAAAGAGTGACTATGCATTGAAAATCAGCCCAATGGCACTCATTAACAGACTGCTTGCTCCCGTTCTAACTTCTTGAGGTGCACATCTTTGTCTTACCAAATTTCCCTAGCCATTGCAAATGCTCATTCGCTATCATACACATCTGTCCCTTTGCAGTTCTGGATGGTGTTCAGAACTTTTTGCAATTCACTAGATGGCTCTCTTTTATTCCATTGTCCCTACCCATGAAGCCGTCCCAGAATCTGCCATGCTGGGAAGCAGAGGCAATTGATTCTGACAACTTCTGACTGAGAGGCCATCCAAAATCTCCTCCTCATGGCTTCTCATCCTCTCCTCTGAGCTTTGTGTGTATTCTACTTATTTGGGATGTAAACTCCTTTAGTGGGGCCTGGGCCCCCGTCACTGTGCTTTATTTGTACCTGGATGGCCAGTGAGGGGCCTTAGGAAGGGTTTTGCAAACATAAATAATATGTAGATGATTTTTTATACATAAATGAGTCAGAAATATGGAGATTAGTTTTCACTGAGATGCACATGAATGAGGAAAGCATTTGAGGCAATTTAAAAAGAAATGCCATGAAACTGAAAGCATATGGAAAATAATACAAAATGTTGGAGAAATCTCAGAGCTGGTGGAGTTTGGTCTTATGAGTCCTTGGAGCCCCTCTCCATTTTACTAAAATCTCATCATTTGAAAAAATTAACATGACTTTAGAGTTGGGCTGAAAAGAGTCCATCTCTCTAGGTGTGACTGACTCATCCCCAGACTAATTGTTCAGATTTTAATTTTTTTTTTTACCTTGTTCTGTGGTTCATGTCTAAATACTCAAAGATGTTTATATTGCATACATTCAGCTTTAATTGGCCCTTAAAAGAAGGTGTTGATTAGAATCTGCTCAACATCAACAGCTAGCTCACACAACATTCTGTAATTACTGTTTATTAATTTAGTTCAAGTGGCATAGTTGAAAGCCCTGTTCAGATGGGAGAAGTAAATTGTCACTGGTATTGAATATGTAAATTATGTGCATTGTAAATTTCCATGAAGAAATGTTTAAAGTTAAATGCTGTGCACATAAACCCTTCCGGTTTTATCTAACCCAGCCCTTGGAGTCAAATCAGGTCTGTGCTCAAAAAGCACAGGATGGGGAAACTGGAGGGGCTATGCCTTTGCCCCCAGGGCCGTGCATCTTACCTTGAGCTTGTGAAATGAGATTTTGTAATCAAGTTTTGTTGTGTGTGTTCCCTTTTTCATGAAACAAGGCAACGCTAATGTGCTCTCTTTATCCTTGTTCACAAAGCCCTTCAGTGGAGTTCCCCAGCAGATTTTCAGAGGCAGCTTGGCAATCCGGCAAATTCCCCTGCTTCCCCAAGGACGCTTCTAGATGCTGTTGGATGGCATGCTGAAAACAACAGAACTCAAGACAGCTTTTCTGTAGCAAAGAGCTGAAATATGTTACTGTGAATTTGCTTTATTATTATTATTATTTCTTTATCCTCCTATAAAACTTTCTTTTTTAAAATGACAGAAATCGGCACATATTCCCTGTTAGGACTGTTTCCTGGAGCCAGGCAACTCGGATCTCTGAGGGCCGCGTTAAAGGCGTAGCTCTTCCCAGGAGAGGGTGTGGTTTAATCGCGTTGGTATAACTTTATTATATCAAAGATTGGATTGAATTCTGGCTTTATTAAGTTTGAATTGAGTTAATTTTCCCCTTCAACTTCAAGATGGAACCAAAACACTTTGCTTTCCCCTCCTCTGAACTAACAGTGCTTTGGGCAAGTTACTTAATCTCTCTGTGCCTTGGATTTCTTACCCGTTAAATGGAGAAATCAATAGTATCTATTTCGTGGAAAGCACACAGGGATTAAATAAGATAATGTCTATAACATACCTAAAACAGTGTCTGCCCTTAATTCAGGGTCAATGGATGTTCACAATTATTCTGTGTTCCTGTAAAAGTTTATTTACGTGGTTATGACTGTGTGCCTCTGCTTTTATCTCATTGCTAAGAAGTCAGAACAAGAACTGACTCACAGCTGACCCTACAGTAGGTTTTCAAAGGCTACAAATCATATGGAAGGTGATTGACAATCTTTCTGCTTCTGAGCAATTGTTGGATTTGAACTGTCTATCTTTAGATTGGCTGGGTAATACCTTGCCCACTAGGCCACCAGAACTCCTTAATATTTTTATACATGCTTTAAAAGATTCCACCCCCCCCTAGACATTTCTGGTTATCTAGGGAGAATTTAAATTTCATGACAAATCAGAAAACACTTAAAAAAATTAAAAATGAAAACTAGGAGTTTTGTCAGCTCAAACATTCAATTATAATTTTTTTTTCCTAAAGGTTGAAAAGAGTAGTTGAGGCAAAAAGTACATCTGGCTGCTGTGCCACTGAAGCCCACACATGCCCATTTGGGGGACTTTCTGGCTTTGTGCATGTTTTTCAGCCCAGATGTTGGATGTTTTCAATTTTGCAGAATCTGACTATAAATGAACTGAAAAAAAAAAATGGCCCAACTGTTACTGGGACTAATTATGATGGTTCCAAGGAGAATGTGCACGCTTTCACTTTTCCTTTATGAAGTGTTCCTGAAGAAAGCCTTTTGATTGAAATCACCCTTTCAGATGAGAGCTGGAATTTTCAGAAGTAATAATACTACTACATCAGATCCGCAGAGAAGGAAGTCATGGAAATACCAACAATTTGCAGATGCTGGCGCTTTCATTTGTATTACTTCCTTGGGTGGCAGGTGGCAGGAAATCTTCTCCCTATTTCACAGATTCAGAAACTGAGGCACTTAAAATGAAAATCACATATAACATACGTGTTCTAAAACAAGTCGGTCAGACGACTGGGAAACCTCTTTCAAAACTCATTGCCATTGAGTCAGAACCAACTTACAATTGACCCTCCAGTGGGTTTTTCTGAGGCTGTAGGTCATGAGGAAGGGGACTGTCCATCTTTCTTCCTTAGAGTCACAGTTGAATTAGAACCACCAGAGCAGCACAGCCTAGGGTCTCCTAAACTGATTAGGTGCAACTCACTAAGACCACTGCCCTCGAGAATTCCTAGAATCCAGGTAAATCTGCTTAGGTAAACCTAAGCTTTTATGACTTTGAGATGTTACAGCTATGTGGTCTATTTACTGCTGTAAAGCAACTCTCATTTTCCTATCAATCTCTCTCTCTCTCTCTCTCTGAGTGTGTGTGTGTGTGTGTGTGTGTGTGTGTGTGTATGTGAGAGAGAGAGAGAGAGAGAGAGAGAGAGAGAAGACACTTTAGAAATCCAAAGATAAAACTGCACATTTTTTATATGAGAGAGCTGACTGCACTTGCCCAGGCTCAGTTATTTTCTTAATAAGTCCATGATCCCACACCATTCCTTCTATCCTCCTTAGTGTTCTGAGAAGTTAGAGAGAAGAATGTTGCAGAACTGAGCTGACATTTACAGTCCTCCCTCACCTCTGGTGCAGACTTTGAACAATTACTCTTTAAGTCATAGAGGTTTTTGCCTTGCCAGGGTCAAGAATTAATAGCCCTATAATTTGATTTTCCATTTTGACGGGTGATGTTAAGCTATGTTCTCACTGATTGCAAATGAGGGATGCCATCTTATACATGGCTCGATTTCTTAAATAATCTTGTTTGATTATTACATTAATTGTGCAAGAAAGTCTTCCTTGTATGTCAGTGTCAGTCATAAACATGACTACTGAGAAGTGGAGACATGAATGATCTTTGCTCCCCAAGAGTTTGGAATTCACCATAGACAGAAGCAGGGCCTGGCCCCACCCTGTGGAGGTTCCTAGAGGAAGTTTAGAAGGGTGAATGAGAATTAGCCAGGTGATAGGGAAGGCATGTGAAAAGGAAGGATGTTATTGTAGGTACAGCACATAACTGAACTGTGGAAACCTGAGGTAGCTTGGTCTCCAGAGAACCAGGAACTGTTACATATAATTCCTACCTCAGATTCTCATGCTGAAGCTATTCTGGATAAAGAATCAGAAATGGGTAGAATTTAAACTCAGAGGAATTCAATGTGTCAAAGAAGGGGTTTGAATGCTACCTCAAAGGTCATGCTGCTGTGGGTCCTTTGAAGTAAATCTCAACTCATAACCACTGTAATAGGACAGAGTAGAACTTCACCAGAATGCTTCCCAGGCTGTATGTAACCTTTATAGGAGTAGATTACCAGGCCCTTATTCCAGCAGAACTACTGCTGATAGTTTTCCTCAGAGGCCAAGCACTTAAGCACTGCACCACAAGTCAAACCAAACCCAATCCAGGGCCACTAAGTCAATTCTAATTTATAATGACCCTCCATTGGGTTTCTGCACAAAATGTTCAGGAAGTAGCATATGATGAAGAAAGAACTAATGGTAAAAAAGGAAAAGGTTCAAGCTGTACTGAAGACAGTGGCAAAAAAACAAGCCCCCAGGAATTAAAGTAATATTGGTTGACATAATCCAATACATAGGTGCAGCCCCAGATGTGCTCATCAGGCTGTACCAAGAAATCTGGAAGATAGACACCTGGCCAACTGACTGGAGGAAATCTATTTATTTGTTCCAATTTCCAAGAAGTTAAAAGAAATACACAGAGTCACTGTACCAAAAAGATTTGGTTCTGAAAAATTTCAAGACATGCCATATTAGCAGGAGCCAATAGTAATGATGGAAGAAGTTGAAGCTGTACTGAAGACATTGGCAAAAAATAAGGACCCAGGAATCTATGGGAGACCAATTAATTTGTTTCTATTAACAGATGCAGCCCTGAATGTGCTCACCAGTCTATGTCAGGAAATTTGCTCTCTGGCAAATAGATTAGAGGAACTCCATATTTGTTCCAATTCCCAAGAAAGGTGATCCAACAGAATGTAGAAACTATTGAACAATATCATTAATATCCCACATAAAAAATATGCCAAGGATTATTCAAAGATGACTACAGTAGTACATATACAGGGAATTTCTAGAAGTTGGAGCGTTAGGAGAGCCCGTGGAACCAGAGATATCATTGCTGATGTCAGATGGCTCTAGCTGAAAGTAAAGAATACCAGAACTATGTAAAGGCATTTTATTGTGTGGATCATAACAAATTATGGTTAACATTAAGAAAGATCCCAGACCATTTAATTGTGCTCGTGCAAAACCTATCTCTAGATAAAGAGGCTTTTGTGTGAACAGAGAAAGGAAACCCTACATGCATGGTTTAAAATTAAGAAGGGAGTGCATAAAGGTTGTATTTTTTTTCTCCATACCTATTCCATTTGTATGCTGAGCAAATTACTTGAGAAGCTGGACTGAAGAAGAATGTTGCATCATGACCAAAAGAAAACTCATCAATAACCTGTGTTATGCAGATGATGCAACCTTGCTTGCTGAAAGTGAGAAGGACTTGAAGCACTTGCTACAGAAGATCAAAGAATACAGTCTTTAATATCAATTATATCTCAACATCAAGAAAACAAAAATTCTTACCAAAGAATTTGGACAAAAAGGCAACACCATGCTAGATAATGAAAATATTGAAACTGTCAACAACTTCATCTTATTGAATCTACTATCAACACCCTTGGTACCAGCAGTCAGGAAATCAAGAGATATTGCACTGGGAAGTCTGTAGTTAAGGTTGTTGATTGCGTTTGAGTCGAGCACGACTCATAGTGACTCTGAACAAAAGACCTGAAGCCTTTTTATAACTATCGACATTTATCAAAGTTCATAGAGTTTTTGGAGGCATGTTGTTTAGGAAGTGGATGCCACTCGTTTCCAAATTATTGAGGAGCAATGATGTCAGTGTAAGGACTCTTGTGCTTTGATTCAGGCCATGGTTTTTCCAATCACTTGTTATGCATCTGAGAGCTGGACAGTAAATAAAGATAATGGAAGAATTGATGCCTTTGAGCTCTGTTGTTAGAGAAGAGTCTTGAATATCACATGGATTGACAAAAGAACAAACAAGCATGTATTGGAGAACATGCACCAAGAGTGCTCTTGAAGGCAAAGATGATAAGGCTTCATCTAACATACTTCAGGCATGTTGCTAGGAAATGCTATTCCTTGGACAGGGACATCATACTTGGAAAGGCAGAGGGTCAGCAAATGGAAGGAAGACCTTCAACCAGGAGAATTATACAGTGAGTGTAGCAATGGGCTCTAGTGTCTTAAGAAGTGTGAGGATGGCACACGATAGGACAGGGTTCAGATCCTATTGTTCACAGGATTACTACGGGTCATACTCAACTTGATGGCACCTAATAACAACAACAATTGCACACTTACTAGACTACTAAATTAAGAAACCTAACTTATTGCCATTCAGTTTGAACCAACTTATAGTTGACCCTCCAACAGATTTTCAGAGGCAGTAAATCTCACAGGAAGAGATTACTAATCTTCTTCCCAAGTAGTAGCTGGTTGATCCAAACTACCTGCCTTTGGGTTGGAAGCCTAAAGAGAGCTTTGTGAATAGACTGCACAGCATGGTATAAACATCTTTTCTATACACTGGATAACCAACTAATTTGTGAGAGACTTTATTACAATAAGCACTTTATTGGAGTGATCTAAAACTAGATCTCTGCGATCACCAAGGTATGCCCATACTTGCCTTCACTAACCAAAACAAATCTGAAGAGGATTTTCACTTTCACAAAAAGAGGTGAAAAGCAAGAGTAGCAGTCAGCATTTGTTTTGCGGAGAGCCATTAAAGAGGCAGAGCTCCCAGGAGCAGAAAGGGTACAACCAAGCTCTTTCCCTTGAAATTCCACTCAGTGTCTCAACATCAAGGGGATATAATTTTGAACTTTGTGAACACTGTATGCAGTGTTAGTGCAGCTTTTGCTATTTGGTATGATTCTGTAAGGTATTGGTTTAGATAAGGGAGCATTCAAAAGTTCCCCCCCCTTATAAGAGTTATATCTTTAATTTTTATTATTTTGTCAAGTCATAGGAAGTTGTATTGTTAACCTAAAGGCTGCAGTGGCAGTTTGAAACCACCAATAACTGCAAGAGAAAGATGGGCTGTCTCCTCCTGTGTGACTCATAGTCCTGCCTCCAACTGAACAGCAGTGAGTTGAGTACATTTGGGATATGTATTAAATCAGAATCAACTCATAGAACTGGCCCTCTATTGGCTTCTGAAGCTGTGAATGAATTACTGTTTGTTTTCCTCCCATGGATTCTAATACCTGGAGGACTAGTCATCAGATCTCCTACACACACACACAGACACA
>NW_006399974.1:3843771-3865975 GCF_000299155.1 Elephantulus edwardii | reverse complement strand
ACACACACACACACACACACACACACACACACACACACACACACACACACACACACACACACACACACCCTGCGAGCTCTGTTACCTTAGTGAGTTAAAAGTGGACTACTAACAAAAGGCTGGCCGTTTGAACCTATGAGCCCCACAGTGGGAGAAAGATGAGGCAGATTTTACAGATGTCTCTGTAAAGATTTACAGCCTTGGAAAACAGATAGGGTGGTTCTACTCTGTCCTGTAGGATTACTATGAGTGGAAAATCAGCTTGATAGCAGTGAGTTTGGTTCTGGTATTTATACACGCACACACACATATATTTCAAGAAAATAGCACACACTATTAAAGGGGCTAACAAATCCAAAATCTGCCCATCAGGCAGCAGGTCAGAAACTTAAATGGGCTTTTTGTCTCAGAATTGGAGGTTAGACAAGAAGAATGTAGGGTCTAGTGAGAGCTAGCTTTGCTAGAACTTCGGTTTGTATTCTGGAGGCAGTCACATCCCCAAGGAAACCCTTTATAACTGATTGGCTGGCCACATAATGGAAGGTGATAACATTGTATTACATTACATTATGGAAGAGCAACCAGTTCAGCATGCCAAACCCTTGAGAATCACAGCCTACCTAAGTGGATATATAGTGTGAACCATCACATCACTGGTCTACCAAAGCTCAGAAAGGGTCAGGTACCCCATTTCACCGCTCTGAGGTCATTGGTGGTCAATAGTAGCATTCCTATCTTCCATGCAGTAGACCTGGGATTTATTTCAACCTGTCTTTCAATGGAGGCTTGTTTATTGTTCTGGTGTTGAGCAAGGTTTTAGTAGAGTTTACAGATTGAACTATGAAGAAAGACTTGAAGATCAACCAAAGAAAACTCTATGTATCATAATGGTTCAAGCTTCAGCTGGTCAGAGGATAATGCAGGATTGGCAGTGTTTCTCTCTCTTGTGTCATGAGTTGAGGCCAACTGGACAGCTACTAACAACAACATGGCTAGCTTACAGAATGCGTGTTGGAAATAGAAATAATGTGGTTATCTCCACTTGTGTAAGTCAGGGTGTTCCACTGAGGAGCTGGCCTTGGGAATCCGATAACATTGAATTGTGCTTATTCAAAACCTATACTTGAATCAGAAAGCAGTAGTTAGAACAGAGCAGGGAACCATTTCACGGTTCAAAATCAGGAAAGGAGTGTTACAGGGATGCATCCTGTCTCCATACCTTTTCAATCTAAATGCAAATAAAAATCATTTGAGAAGCAGGGATTTATGAGGAGGAAAGTGGAATCAGGATTTGAGGAAGACTCATCAACAACTTGTTCTATGCATATGACACAACCTTGCTTGCTAAAAATAAGGAGGACCTGAAGTGTTAGCTGAAGTAATTAAAAGACTGCAGTCTCCAATATGGTTTGAAGCTCAACATCAACAAAATAAAGATTCTCACCACTTGTCAGTACCATGATAGAACGAAAAGATATTGAGATTGTTAACAATTTCAGCTTGCGCAGCTCCACAATCAACATGGTTGGCATCAGCAGTCAGGAATTCAAAAGACTAATAGCATTAAGTAAATCTGCTGTCAGGGACCTCTCCAGAGTCCTCCAGAGCAATGATGTCAGTCTAGAGACCAAAGTGACCCAGGCTGTCGTCTCTGTAGTTACTTACTATGTATCGGAGAACTGGACAATGACTAAGGCTGATAGAAGAATCGATGTTTTTAAGCTGCGGTGCTGGAGAAGAATGTTGAACACACTATGGGCTGCCAAGAGAACAAATAAGTCTGTCCTGCAGAAGGTAAAACTAAGTTGTTCATTGGAGGCAAGGGTTTTGAAGCTTCATCTCACGCCCTTTAGGCATGAGGGATCAGTCCTTGGAGAAAGATAACCTGCTTAGAAGGGTGGAGGGACAGTGCAGGAGAGGAAGACTCTGGATGAGAAGGATTGAGACAGTAACGGGAAATGAGGGCAGGTGTGTCAGAGACAATGAGACTGGATTAAGAACACAACAGGCTTCAGAGCGATTGTGCATCAGGTCCCTATGAGTTGCAGGTGACTTGAGGGTGTATAACAACAACAAGGCAGAAGAAAAAGGAGTGTTAGTAATACAGTGGTTAATCACTTGACTGCTAGTCAGGAGGCAGAAAGTTCAAGGCCAGTCTTAAGCAGCTCTAGGAGAGAAAGGCATGATGATCGGCTCCTGTACAGGTTACATTCTAGAAAACCTCACGAGGCAATTCTCTGTCACATGGGGTTGGTTGCTTTAAGTGTGAAATGGCCTCAGTGTGACCTAACGACAATAAACTGAAGCAGAAAGCATAAACCAAAGTCCTGATATGAGTGAGTAAACAGGAATTAAGCTTTATTTCTATCCATTTCAAGGAGCTCTGGTGACGTAGTGCTAAGAAGCTGCTCTGCAATCCCAAAGGCTTATGGTTTGAATCCACCTTCTGCTCCAGGGGAGCAAGAGGAGCAGTCTCCGCCCATGAGATTTACTGCTTCTGAAAACCCACCGGAGGGTCAGTTATGAGTCAGTTCTGGCTCCGTGGGACTCAACATTAACCATTATCGCCTTCATTTAGTCTACTACTCTTGACAGTGTTGCAAACTTAACTCTTAGCTTTTTTAATTTATATCATCAAGTAGCCCAAGATCTGTTCACACATGGTATGTGAATCATATTTGTAATATGATACACACTGTATACAGTGATGATTATGTCATATATGCACTTTACATCTTATCATGCTTTAAACCAACTTTCTTGAACTCATGCTAGCAGCTGACATCTCTGTGGAACTAATGTATTTAATACGAATATAAGCTTAATTTTCACCAAATAAGAATTACACTGTACTCCATGAGGAGGAATATTGAAGTCAGCAGACCCACTGATCCTTTTACTTTTAAAGGATTCTCACTGGGAAGTAATAAAGTCAGAAGTACGTGGGACATGATTTCCTTCAGGATAAATGGAAGAAAGAATGACAGATGGTTACTCTATGTCAATATTGAATTATTAAATTAGGGGAGCGTGACCTTACAGCAATTCTATTTCCTACCCAAACAGCCCAAGCCAGACCTTTTTACAAGACTGTCCATGAGGTCTTGGCAAGAGGCTAGCACACACCATTCTGAAGATGAGTTTATACTCTATTAGGTCAATGAGGAGTGAACTAAATATTTTCTACGTGGTCTTCACATGATAAAAGCTTAACAGCTTTGAAGAAGCTATTACAGGCAAATGCCTAAAAGAAATACCCATTTGAAAAGTCTATAATTATGCTCTTCTATAATAGTGTGTAAAGGGATTGCCATTCCCATCAGGGGTTATTGAATAAATAGTTCTTAAGTCCATAAGTACTTATTTACATGAACGTCGGTAATAGCAGTAAAGGAACCATTGCAATTGCTAAATAGGTTTTATTCATCCATGTAGTTGGGGCTCATAAGATGCGGAGGTCTGGTCTCCATCAGATAAAATAGGAAGAAAAGGTGAGGCTCTGTCTTGTCATTGAGCCAAGGCAGACAAAAGAGTCCCAAAGTGTCCCATAAGTGATTTAGGTTCAAAGTGACTTGAGTTGCACTTACTGGAGCACATCTGCCTTTGACTACTGTGCCTCCATTCTCCTTTCATCTGAAAATGCAGATTCCCTGCCTTTATCCAGTCCTTGAAAGTAAAGTAAGACTGTTAATCAGGGCTCCCATATACAAGATTTGGCAAGTGATTTAAAGAAGAACAGCGTCTTTTTGGAGAAAGGCTAAGGTTTTAGGCATTTAGGCATTGGTCTTCTCAGTTACATCCTATGTTTCAGAGAGCTGGACAATGAATAAAGATGACAGATGACTCATGCCTTTGAGTTGTGGTGTTGAAGAAGAGTACCAAACATGGACTACCAAAAGAACAAATATGAAAAGTGCAGCCAGACTGCTTCTGGAAAGTAAAGATGGTGAAGCTTCATGTTTCATACTTTGGACATGTAGCTAGGAAAGGGGCATCATGCTTGGATGGGGGTTTTGTGAAGGAAGAAGGGAAGACCTCCAATGAAATAGACTAACACAGCGACTTCAGCAATGGGCTCTAATATGTCAGAGATATTGAGGACGGCACAGGATAGGGAAGGGTTCAGGTCAGCTGTTCATAGGGTTGCTGTGAGTCATACTCAAATCAATGGCACATAACAACAACAATATAAATTCTTGATGAGAGGGACATACATTTTTTTCCTAGAATCACACAATGCTTCAGGTTGACACAGTGAGCTTGAGCACAGCGCAGATTGTGTGGATGGTGCAGCATCAGGCAGTGTTTTGCTCTGCCCTACATAGGGTTGCTTATCAGGGGAAGCTGACTCAGTGGCACCTGACAACAACAACAACAGATTCAATTGTCCCCCCTTGAAAAAAATATATTTAAATCCTAACTCCTTTTCTTATAAATAAGGACCTATTTAGAAACAAGAAGTTTTCTTTTGCTATGTTAATGAGCTCACACTGGAACAGAATATTCCTACCCTTAAAAAGAAAAGCAGACAGAGAGACACATATAAAGGAGGAGACAAAAGCTAAGTGAAGAGGCTTGTGTTGTCGGTGTGTATCATCAAGTCGGAATGGAACCATAGCTGACCCTCCAGCAGGCTTCCAGAGTCAGGAAATCTCACAGGAGGAGATTGCCCATCTTTCTCCTGTGAAGCAACTGGTGAATTTGAACCACCTAACTTTGATTTGGCAGCAGAATTTCTTACCACTAAACTACCAGAGCTTTCTGAAGATAAATCTCCAAACAGTCAAAAATGCCAAGAAATGCCCATGGCTGCAGAAAGATAAGATCTTTGTTAGAATTCAGAGAGAGAAAGAGAAAGTTCCAGTTTGTTATGCCGAACTAGCGAAAGATATGTGTCAAGGAGGCATATTTTCCCATACTACCATGCCTTTTCAATCTACATACAGAACAGATCATTTGTCTGGGCTTTATGAGGAGGAATGTGGCATTAGGACTGAACAACCTGCATTATGCAGATGATACAACCTTGCTTGCTAAAACTGAAGAGAACATGAAACGTTTGCTACAGAAGGTCAAGGACTGTAGTCTTCAATATGGATTAAAGCTCAACATCAAGAAAACAAAGATTCTCAGCAGTTGACCAATTGGCAGGTTCATGATGGATGGAGGAGAGATTGAGATTATTGATAACTTCAGTTTGCTTGCTTCCACAATCAACATTCTTGGCACCAGCAGTCAGGAAATCAAAACACAAATTACGTTGGGAAGTCTGCTGTTAGGGACCTCCCTAGAAGACTGAAGATCAATGATGTCAGTCTAGAGACTAAAGTGCACCTGATCCAGGCCATGGTCTTCTCAGTTAGTTGCTATGTATGTAAGAGCTGGACAATAACTAAGGATGATAGAAGAAGGATTGATGCCTTTGAATTGTGGTGCTGAAGAAGAGTGTTGAACACACTGTGGACTGCCAGGAGAACAAACAGGTCTGTCCTGAAGAGGTTGCAATCAGGTTGCTCCCTGGTGGCAAGGATTTTGAAGCCCTATCTCACATACTTTGGGCATGTGGCCAAGAGGAACCAGTCCTTGGAGAAGGACAATGATGTCCTTCCACCCTGCATGGAAGGGTGGACGGACAACACAGGAAAGGTAGACCCAGGATGAGATGAATTAACTCAATGACTGGAGAAATGGGATTAGGTCTGTCAGAGATGATGAGATTGGCTTAGGATAGAGCCGCATTCAGAGCTAATATACTTAGGGCCACTATGAGTCACAGGCAACTTAATGGCACATAACAACAACAACAGGTAACTAAGATGTGAGGGGAAAATGAAAGTTTGGTTTTGAGTCATTGGTGACTTTTGACTTTTCTTTATTAACAAGTAGAAGTAGCTTAAGAAGAAAGCCAACAGGGAGGAAGGTAGAATTAAGAGATGGTGAGAACGAACTATATTACCAACTACATTGTTAAGTACATGAGTTGAATTAGACGTTGAACTCCCCAATTATGAGGACAATAGGTCTCTGATTTGAAATGGATTTCGTGTGGCCTTCATTTTGGGATTTTCCAGAGTGAAGTACTTAATTTGTGATTTTCTGTTTTTCTCTCTATTGCCCATCCAATTTTATAAGGATTATTTAGTGAGCCTATCAGAAACCACATGTCTGTGTGTTGGGACTGATGACCTCTGTTATGGACTGAATTGTATTCCTAAAAAAAGATTCACTGAAGTCTTAACCCTTGATACCGACAAAGTTCCCTTAGTAAATTTTGTCTTTGAAGTTGTTGTCATTTATTAGTTAAGTCATACGAGGATAAGAGGACTTTATGCAATCTGAAGGGGATCCTTGATAAGAGTTAGAGAGTCAGATTGAGGATTTGAAGATGCATCTACATGTCAAGGTTCTCATACCTACA
Organism: Elephantulus edwardii; assembly: GCF_000299155.1. Lineage (NCBI taxonomy): Eukaryota > Metazoa > Chordata > Mammalia > Macroscelidea > Macroscelididae > Elephantulus > Elephantulus edwardii. The sequence continues at coordinate 3,859,557 of NW_006399974.1, read as the reverse complement.
TCTCAAGCTTCCAGAAGCTGGAAGAGGCAAGAAAATGTTTTCCTCTACAGACTTTGGAGAGAGCATTATTCAGGCAACGCGTTAATTTGGTTGTCAGAACCCTGATACAATAAGTTTCTATTCTTATGAGCCACTTAGTTTGTGGTATTGGTTACAGAAGTCCTAGGAAATGAACACAATCTCTCTCTGGTGGACTTTTCCCCACAGTAGAGTTAATAATGAAACACTGAAACCCAATCTACTGCTAGCAAGTTGACTGTGACTCCAGATCACCCTCTATCAGGTTTCTGAGGCTATAAATCATAGTTGAAGGAGATGGCCTAACTTTTTGCTATAGGGTTGTTGGTGGCTTTAAACCACTGACTTTTAGATTAGCAACCCAATATATTATGATAGTATTTCACCATAATAGTGCTTGTTGTTTGCTGTCGTATTAGAACCAACCAATAGATGACCCTCTAGAGGGTTTTCAGAGAAACTAAATCTCATAGGAAGAGATTGCTCATCTTCCACAGAGCAGTTGGTGGACTCAAACTGTGTATCTTCATGATTGCAGGACAGCGTCTTACCACTAGGCCACCAGAATTTCCTACAGTGATAATATAGTGATGTCAGTATCACAGAAAAAGTTGAAACTAAGAAGTCTACCTCTGTTAGTGGGAATCAGCAAGAGTTCCCTTTCTGCACCTGGAGTATAACCCAGGAAAGAACCATCCATGCCCATACTCTCCATATTACTTTCATTCTTTCTTTTTCTTATGGCCAAATAGATGAGATTCCTACCTTCTTGGCTCTAAAACTGATTAATGGCATGAGAATGTGCTTTATTACTGAACTTCTTTCTTAAATATTTAATATTTTTAGCACTTGTAAAAAAGATAAGACAGTGTTGGGAATGATGTACCCCTCAGGCTGTGATTACAGCTGAAACACCAGTCACAACTCAAGATGGAGTTAAATATTCAATCCTCTTTCTAAGGCCTGCTGTCTTCACGAAGATGACAAAATGCAATCTTAATTGGTTTAAGTTTTTAAGTTTAAAGGAAATCTTTAAATAAAGTGAATGAAAGTACAGAATGTGGGCAAAGTCCTGAAGATGGGCTCAAAAGAAGGAAGATTACAAAGTCACCAGGCAATGGAATTGGTTCTATTTGGTCTAACTTGTTAGTATACCAAAGCATAGCTGTAAGAACTTAAGAACTGAACTGAGGTGCTTCTGGAAGCTTGGATTCTCTGCTTGCCCCTTGGGTCTAGAGTTAAGTTTCAAGGATCCAGGATTGGATGATACTCATCCCAAGTATTGGTTCTAGACTTCTCTTAGAATGTCATACTTTCATGCTGTTGACATTTGTTCTCAGCGAAAAATGATTTCTCTACCTGGGACAGATAGATCAGCAATAGACACTGATCTTTTAATCTTGTTCTGCATTTGAATCTTTTGTTGTTGTTGTTATTGTGAAGATACATACAACACAACACTTGACAGTTTAATATTTTTCACTTATAGAATTCATTACTTCTTTAAAGTGCTCAAGAACAAGAATGTCACGTAAAAGAACTAAGGTCACTTGACCCCTAGTCATGCTATTTTCCGTTTCTTCAAATGCATTTGAAAGTTGGACAATGAATAAGAAACACTGAAGGATCGATGTCTCCAAATTGTGATGTTGGTGAAGACTGTTGACTATGCCATGAACTACCAAAACCCACAATTTGAGTTAGGATGCTCCTTAGAAGCAAAAATGGGGAGATCTCATCTCATAGGCATGGGGTGTGTTACTGGGGGGACTATTATTAGTAAGAAGATATCACTTTGGAGAAGGAGAGGATCAATGAGAAAGAGGAAGACCTTCCATGAGATGAAATGAAGAAGTGATGGCAGCCACGGGCCTATACACAGCTGAGATGGTGAGATGCGGCAGGACCGAGCAGACCTAAAATTCTTTGGGCAGAGGGTTGCTTTGAGTAGGAGCCAACGAGATGGCACCTAACAACATCAACACTAAAAGGGCAGAGGATAAGACATTAGAGAAAGGGAAGGAACCACAAAGGATGCCAAAGAGCAGAGTTTGCTGGTACTGTCTGTGTCTAAGCAAGACTCTTCCATTTCCCACAGGATGACTATGCCAATCATTCTGAGAACATCTGAGGGCTATTCCATGAGTCTTTCAAGAATACATTTTTTAAAATTTCATGACAGTGCAATAGGTTTACTCCTCTTGTCTATAAAGTGTCCCTTCAATAGAAGATTTAGGCTGAGAGTTAGTTGGTTTGGGAAGCAAACTTCAAAGGTAAGTTTTTTCACTTACTCTTGGGAATCTTAAATCATTTGAGCAGAAAATATAATGTGTAGTACGTTTGGACATTGGGGGAAAAGGAAGAAGGCATTCACACGGAGTTAGTTCTCTTCTTATTGATTTTTAAAGTTTCACTTCCATCAAAATAGCAAAATGAGAAACCTGAGACCCTTCTAGTGACTTCTGGAAGGCCTGGAATTTGGCTTGGCTGGTAGAACAACCCAAATTACTTAGGATTCCTCTTCTGTGGCTACAGTTAGGGAAATGGATATTGTGTTGGTGTCTGGCTTTCTTTCCTTGCCTACTGGCTTCATAAACTCTTCTTTCCATTCATGTCTTCTTTCCACCACCACCCCCATCTCACTACTTTCCTAGATACGTCCTCAGTCTACATACAACTCACATCTATTTTCTCTAATCTTTAACTGTTCTCAGTTTAACAATAACAGAAATGTAGGAAACTTCCTCCCAGGTGGTGGTGTGTAGCTGCTTCACATCCACAAGTTCAATGAGCATGTTGCTTGGAATACTTCTATTCTCTTTGTATGGACTCACAGCACTAAGGTTCATACTAGTCAAGTATTTGAAGTCCCATCATAAATAGAAAGACTTAATGTGTATTTTGTCTAGAAAAAGAAAGGAGAAATGATCAACTTAAAGCAGTCGCTTGGTCATTGATTGCTAGACACCCTAAATGCCTTTGAAAGTTAAATGAAGAGTTTGTTTTCATTTGGTAGCCTAATAACATAGCATTGTTGCATCCTATATAAAAAGCAACATAATTTAATGGCTGGGAGATTGAAGGCACTCGCCTAGTATACTTATTTTTAATATCAGTTTTATTGAGGGTATGGTTTAGAAATGTTATCTGTTTAAGTCCTAATGGAACAGCTCCTATTCCTTAAGAGGTTATCACAGACTATCATGAAGATCTCAATCTTTAAGACTATGGGATGTAAAGTAATTAGGTTTCAATGTCTTCAGGACTGGTTTTGTGTGTGTGTGTTTTTGTTTTTTTTTCTTTGTAAAAAAAAGAAGAATGCCTCCTTCCAGATGTAGAGCTGAAGTATCTGTTGCTTCTGATGTTGCTGTCAGAGGCCCATTGGGAAGCAAAGTATCAAACACAATGGCTCCTTTGAATTCCTTTGCAAGAAGCAGAACATTCCCAGCCTCTGGATTCCGGTCCTTCTTGCCTTAGTGGGTGGAAAAAAGCAAATCCCCTCCAATGTGAAGAAAGAATCTTCCTCCTCCCTACCCTGTGCCCCTGACCTTTGAACCCAACCAAGTTCTGCTATTTCTTAAGAAATAGTTTCACTCAGAAGCATGGCATTTGAAGGTGAAGGGGGGAGATGAGAGGAATTTGAGCCTGTTTTCACAATTCCAGTTGGGACATTAGAGAAATTTCTGTGACATTTAAAATGCCAGTTGTTACTTTATTAGATTTTCGTTTCTAAAACAGAACTAAATAAGCGCAGTCAGTCAATGGCCCGCCAAAACATGTGCAAGATTAGGCTCATTGTGGTTGTTTCTTCTCTTAGCTGAGTTCTTCTTTGAGTGGAAGCAAAATTTCTTACATCCATCTCAAATGCTCTCCATTTTTTCTCTTTAGTAATTAAAAATAGATATAAAAAAAATGAAGCGTTGAGTCATTTTTCGTTCCTTCCTTGGATGTTGGTTTTCTGAAAAAAGTAAAGTGGCACGAGTCCATTTCTAATGGATACAGGCCTGTACAATTTTGAAGACAATGTTGCTGTTCTCAGTCATTACAACTAAACTATACGGGGGCCGGGGGGAGGGGGTGGAATTGTCTTCTGCTTCTTTCTCTTCATTACCTCCATCCTGTTTCCACTTCAAACTCCAGGTCTATAGAATGCAATTGTCCCAAAGGATTTCCAAGACTAAATTTTTGCAGAAGCTTACTGCCACATCTATCTCTTGAAGAGCATCACTCTCCTCTGGTTATCAGCCAAACTCAACAACCACTGTGCCGCCAGGGGTCCTCCCATCCTCCTTAGTAAAGGTATAGTTTGTTATGTCATATATAGTTATGTGCCTTTGAGTCTCTTGTGACTCATAGCGACCCTATGTACAACAGCCCTAAACTCTGCTCTGTCCTGTGCCAATTGCGCCGTCTCTGACACACCCATCCCGATTACCCCAGTCACTGAATCAATCCACCTCATAGAGGGTCTTCCCCTCCTGTGCTGTCCCTCCACCCTCCCAAGCATGATGTCCCTCTCCAAGGACTGGTCTCTCCTTACAACATGTCCATAGTATGTTAGACGGAGCCTCAGAATCCTTGCCTCCAAGGAGCCACCCAGTTTAACCCTTTCCAGAATGAATCTGTTTGTTTTCCTAGCAGTCCGTGTTACCCTCAATACTCTTCTCCAGCACCACAGCTTAAAAGCATCAATTCTCCTTCTATCCTCCTTGGTCTTGGTCCAACTCTCTGATGCATAACAAGTGATTGCAAAGACCATGGCCTGTATCAGATGCACCTTAGTCTCCAGAGAGACACCATTGCTCTTCAGTTCTCTGGAGATGTCCCTAAACAGCAGACTTTCCCATGGCAATGCGCCTTTTAATTTTCTGGCTACTGGTGCCAAGAATGTTGACTGTGGAGCCAAGCAAACTAAAGCTGTGAACAATCTCAATCTCTTCACCATCCATCCTGATGCTGCCAATTGGTCCAGTGGTGAGAATCTTTGTCTTCTTGACATTGAGCCTCAATCCATATTGGAGGCTGCAGTCCTTGACCCTCTGCAGCAAGCATTTCAGGTCCGCCTCAGTTTCAGCAAGCATGGTTGTGTCATCTGCATAACGCAGATTGTTGATAGATCTTCCACCAATATTGACCCCACATTTCTCCTCATAGAGCCCAGACTCTCGGATAATCTGTTCTGCATACAGGTTTGGTGTGTTTTTTTCCCCTTCTCTCATATACAGTTTAAGTCAAGAAAAATGTGCATAGGGACAATAGATTTGAATTTTTATTGTGGTGTACTGTGAATTTCCAAAATGGAACTGCTCATCAGGTCTTCTTCGTATTCTTTTTGAAATTAGATGCCTCTCAATGTTTTAGGAGTACATTATTCAATTTCAGAATATCTGAGTATTTTGTTTCTTTTCTTTCCTCTTTCTTGTTGCCAGTATTTTAACAATTTCCTCCCAATGCTGACATCCACAAGAGTGACCATAAAAGGAGAAAGGAAATATCCAATCAGTTTTACTGGTTAATTGCTCTGGTAAAATCTGTTTAGAAAGAAATGAAAATATGGACCAAAGTGGAGTTTGAAGATTATCAGTGAATCGAATCTACCCATACTTTCTCTAAGCCTCATTTGTACAGATAATCGAGGGTTGGCAGAACTTCAGAGAAGTATCTCGTAAGAGAGATCAAACACTTCTCAAAACCCAACTCCCTCTGAAATGGCAAATTTTTTCATTCCCATGGGAAAGTCATTGCTTAGAGAAGCAAATAAGCAGAGGTGGTGAAAGAGAGAGAATTCTTCTGATCTGATCTACCTTTGATGGGACAAGCCTAGCGAAGAGGGGTTGGTGATTTGTTCTAGACCCAGACGTGTGTTCAAGCATGTACTCATGTGTGTAAATGCATGTGTAATATTTAAACCCACACTGAGGCAAGATGCCAGGTGAAGAATATGGAAGTCAGTAACAATAAACTGCATTTTCCTTCTTATTAGTTAGAACTCTACCAACACCCAGCCCCCTAGTTTACACCCTTTAGATTTAGAGGATGTTCTTCAAACTCTGACCACTCTAGTGGTGTGAACAAATGATCAAGCCTTGGCATCAGCACTGGAGAATTTCCCCACTAATTGGTAATGCAAAACCCATTGGTGATTGGTGATTAGAATGAGGAGACTCCCAACCCAGATGTCAGGAAGTTAATGAAAAATCAGGTACTATATTTTGCTGGGGTGGATTATAAATTTTAAGACAAATGATGTTTCTTTCTCCTTTCAGGCAGTAGATGTTGAGGTTGAACATCAAGCTATGCGTCTCCGAGAGCTTGTCTGCTCTTTACAAATTTGTATGGCATTCATCTGGAAGGTCAGAAAACTTTTGCCACCAAATCCAAAGAAATGTCTAGAAGTATCTGAAACTATCTTTCAGAGTTCAAAAATGCAAAAAGTACCTAATGGCCACCTCAGAAAATTTAATTGACTGATAATTACAGAAGTTTTGCCTGAAAAAAAGTCACACACACACATTTTATTCTCTCTCCCCTCTCTCCTCTCTCTTCTCATCTCCTCTTCTCTCATGTGTGTAAGTGCATGTGTAATATTCTCTCATCTCTCCTTTATCTTCTCATCTCTCTCTTCTCTCTCTCCCCCCTTCCCTCCTCATCGCTATTGCTATGGGTGTATATATGGCTCCACAGTGAACACTCTTGGCACCAGCAGCCAGATAATTAAAAGACGTATGGTGATGGATAAAGACTGCTGTTAGAGACCTCTCCGAAGTAGTGAAGAGCAATGGTGTCACTCTGGAGACTAAGGTGCATCTGATACAGGCCATGGTCTTTGCAATCCCTTGTTAAGCATCAGAGAGTTGTACCATGACTAAGGAGGATAGGAGAATTGATGCCTTTGAGCTGTGGTGCTGGAGAAAAATATTGAGTGTACCATGGACTGCTAAGAAAACAAACAGATTCATCCCGGAGAGGTTTAACTGGGAGGCTCCTTGGAGGCAAGGATTCTGGGGCTTCATCTAACATACTTTGGACATATTGTAAGGAGGGACCAGTCCTTGGAGAGGGACATCATGCTTGGTAGGGTGGAGGGACAGTGCAGGAGGGGAAGACCCTCTATGAGGTGGATTGGTTCAGTGACTGGGGTAATCGGGATGGGTGTGTCAGAGACAGTGCAATTAGCACAGGACAGAACAGAGTTTAGGGCTGTTGTACATAGAGTCACTGTGAGTCACAAGAGACTCGACAGCACATAACAACAACAACAATGGTAATAAGAAGCTGCATTTCTATCCCAAAGGCAGATGATTCAAATCTACCAGTTGCTCCACCAGAGAAGGATAGGCAATCCCCTTCGTTTAATTTACTGCCTCTGAAAATATACTGGAGGGTCAGCTATGAGTAAGTTCTGACTCAAAGACACACAACAAAAACAATATTTTAAAAAGAGCAAGGGCAGCATGTGATGGCTATATTTGATTTTTATCAACTCCACAAAGAGAAACTGTCCCTGTCAACAACATCCATAGCACAAAACCAATTTCCATGAGGTCAGATATGTCTCCCACACTCCAGCATCTTTTCCTACTTATACCAAAACCAATCTTACTGCTATATTAGGTCCAAAATCCATTGTGTAGCTCACATACCACACAGAACAATATTAAGGATGTCAAAAGGATATAATTTAGGTTTTCAGCAAGATACAATCACATAGTCAGGACAGCTTCTAAAATAGGTTTGCAGACACCTCAGCCTTGAGCTGTATAGCTTTATGCCAGGGTTACAAAGCTCTCAGCCCTGCCGATTATATTGGCTCACCCCACCCCAATTCTCCAACAAATTTGGGCAAAAGCTCTTAGCTGTATTTCCATGAAATAGTAGTCTCAGATTCAGCTCTGTCTCATGTGGTGTCTCTTCTTCTTTGCTTAGGCTGCTGCTCCTGTAGTCCCAAATCTGAGTAGCGCAGGAATCTTTGACCCCAACAGATGCACACTCTGCATGCTTTCTTCTTCTTTGTTGGTGGGGAGATTCCCAATATCTGTGACTGGATCTGCTCAATTTAGTGGTGAGACTGACCAGTCCCTTGTGGACAGGCCAACATGCCCCATTCATGTATTCCTGCAAGGTTAAAGTCAGTGGCTAGAGAAGCCATTGGAACCTTTAACACCTCTCTCTCTCTCTGTCTCTCTCTCTTATATCTATATCTCATTGAAGAAAATGAATCGGAAAACTTTACTTGGACTTGAGGACCTATTTGTGCAAATGCATTCCTTTTTTAAAGCCTTTATTCTAAGCTGTAACCTGCCGTCAGGGATTTTGAGACACATACTCATTTACTAAGTCATATCATCATTGAAGTCACTCTTGGCTGAAAACCAGTTGCCATTTGCATGTTTAATAAAAAAATATGACATCAATACTATATTCACACTATTTTTCCTTGTAGATCCAGATGCCAAAATAACCTAGTTCTCTACATCTCTTGTAAATGCTGTTTACTTGGCACTGAAGTCTTTAAAACAGAGAGATAAGGCTAAAATTGCCTGATGACTCTCTCTTTTCCCTATCAGTCACAAACCATCTCTCTTAATTATGGCATAAGGACATTTACATAACCAGAGAGAGGTCCTTTAACTACATTTCTATTATGTTTGGCACTTGTGTGAAAGGATATTATATTCATGTGCATTAGAGATTGTGTATAAAAGATCAAGACAATAATAGCTGATCCGATGATAAAGGTCTCTTTTCTCCTCCCAGACAGGCTGTCTCTGACAGAAGAATACAGTTCATCAAAAGTGTCTGCAGGTTGTCAAACTCAGGGAGGTTTGGGGACCCTCTGAGGCTGTCATGGTCAACAAGAAGATTTTCTGTCGGGCGTCACCATCGCTCACCCTGAGGAAACAATCACTCAGTGCCTTCTGCATGTTCTCATGATAGCGCTCCCCATTTGAGAGAAAAGAGCCATTTTATCAAAGGACAATATAGCCCTTCTCTGGGCCCACGTAGCTTCCATTATCAGGCCATAATAAATCATATTTATGTTCTCAGTTAATAAGACTGATTACAAAGTAGAGTCCCGATGTGGGAAAAGCAAAGCAGGTGAGAAGATATTGTAATGAAAATATGATACGAAAACAGCTTCCTGTGAACATTTTGTGCCATTATTTGTAATGATCACAGACCATTTTTGATGCATCTTCTTTAGCAGTGGTTTAAGCTGCATAACTTGGCTCACTGGTAGATAAGTAAAAATGATAAAAAATCATGAGATCTTCTTGTGTTGTCTGGAATCACTATGTACATAACAAGTGCAAAATGAGTTTAATGTATGTGCTGAGGATGGAGGGGAAACAGGTTTCATCAGAAAACAGTGGTAAAGGCATTATTCAAAATGATATAGAAATTTTCTCCTCCTCTGGGTTATAAGAGGTGTGTGTTTCCCCGAACCTTGGAGATGCAAGTCATTAATTTCATCTTTACAAATGAATCTGCAGCTGTCTCTTGTATTGAATCTTAAAGTTTTGTGTTTATTCTTCCTTTACCTTCTTTATTCTTTTTATCTTCTCCTTAGAAGTCAGTACAAAGAGACAAAGAGATAAATATTTTCTACTCAACGTTTGTGCCAACTGCTCTTGTTGCTAATAGAAGTTAAGTGCCATCTTGGAGGAAAGCAGACCCCAAAGTTTAATATTGAAAGGTACCTTTTTAAAAAGATCTGGGCATTTTTTACTTCAGTGAGTTCAATGACATTAAAGTAGAAACTTTACAAATTTTTATAAAAATTAAAAAGTCAGATAAAATGTTAAAATAGCTCCAGCTTTAACAGAGTACGTTTAGAGGAGCATCTAAAAGCCAAAGACCTGGGGTGTGTGGGTTAGCTTGCTCTTTCACACTTATTTACCCATTTGATAGTGTACCAAATAACAATTACAGGTCAGCATTCAACAGTGAGAGAGCTTTCTACTGGCTGAGGCTTTGATAAATTTGTTATCTTTGATTGTTAGCTTCTAAAAGGTCAATGACACTTACATTTTCTTCTTCCAAACGATGGTATTGTGAAACCTTGGATTAGTCCAGTTCCATGTCACAGATTCTGCAAGAGGCTGGGATATTTTACCTTTTGAAAAGCATCTTTTTTTTCATGTATACATGAAGGCTACACTGCACATACACACTAGGGAGCCTTAAGGCAATTGTTTGTGGAACAGTCATGGTTATAGACTGAAAAAAGAAAACATTCTCCATAGTGAAGTTGTCAAGCCTTAGATTGCTGGGGAAGACAAGCTATTGATGGTGTTGCAGACTCAATCCAACCTGGATTGTTCCTTAGAGTCTACCCTTTCCATGCCAGCTTATGAATATGTTAGATACTGGCTGGAAAGCCTAGGAAAGTAACTTCACAAATCAAAGGATAAACCCATGGGTATTAAGGTATGATTTTAAATTATACGGGTAAGCATGAACTGATGAGGTATGTGTATGTCCATGTGTGGGCCTCATTGCTTTAGTACTACTACTCTGTTTCCTGAAATTAAAAGCCTGTTGAGATTCCATCCCCTCCCCCTAGATCACTGCTTTCTTTGTAGGCAATTTCTCTTTGTTCTATGTTAACATCAATGGAGGAGGGGAGAGTGATTGGCCTCATGTCAGTCACATTGTCTGACTTTGTCAGAAATTACTGCCAAGACTTCTGCCGCATCCTTCTTTGAATTTAACCTACACTCCGTTTTTCTTTTCACTGGTGAACCAAAAAAAAAAAAAGGGAAAAATTACTGCCTGCAAGAGAATTCCATAATGCCACCATATATCTAATAACTATGGAGCATTTTGTTTTAGCATTAACTGGACTTAATCACAAAAGACACTTGACATTGATAAAGAATCTGTCAAATCTACCCTGATCAGTACACTGCAATAGCTCATGACAGAGAAGACACCAATCCCCCAAAGCAGTGGAGATTAGGGGGGAAATGATGAGGAGCCTCATTGTTATGAAGCCATTGCAGGTTGGACTGTACACTGAGCCAAATGTGCTTTACTTGTCACACTCCATTAGCATGTGTGAAACAGTTGGGAAAATAGCCATATGATTAGACAGGAGGAAACCTGGAATCTTTATACTGGGACTTGTTACCACAAAATTATGTCTATGCAAGGGAGATTGGTTCAGATTTTGTTAATTTTTTGAGTGATGGAAAATAAGTGGGATTTGTGAATAGGATCTGTATTGGCTAACCACAAACAGTCCCTCTAAATATCCTCAATTTTATATTTCAAAGACAGCCTCGTGAAATCTGTGTTTTTCTTGGCAAAATCGTTCACTGATATTTGACCTCCAAGATTGTCTCCTTCAATTTCCCAATAGCAATCAGTAGATTATGTTTTCCTGGGGCCTGGGCAACTTTTCAGTGACTAAGAAAATAAAAATCACGGCACAGGATCAGGACTCACTTCTAAAGTATTTCTTATCCTAGTGGGTCCCAAAGTTGTGTAGATATTTAAGACGTCTTTTTTCCTTACGAAAAGATTGACAGGGCAAAGATGACTTTAAGGATGAGATGATAAGAAAGACCGAAATACAAAAGAAATTCCAATGATGCTTAAACACCCAGGCTATGCACAGTAAGGAAAGGGCAGAGTAGGCAGTGTTTTTCTCTTGGGGGCAATCTGTTGAAAACCCACGTAGAATGAAAGAAAATCTATTATAGCAAAGAAAGATCGCTTTCTTGAATACTGCTTATCTAATTACATATTTATGAGGGTTACAGTTCCTGAGAAGGAATTCTTGTCCCCCATATGATTGGGAAATTATTAAATGTTCATATTAAATATTTTAGCTCATTTCACACTGGATTTCTTTCTCCAGAATGGTGAATATGCAGATTTAAGATGAAATGTCTTCGTTCCCAAGCAAACGAGGCAGCCAAGTCCTGGACCATGTCTGGTTTCTGCAGATGGGCCCTCTGGTAGGATGACTCACTGCAGCAGGCAGCCGTGTGTCAAGTAAAACCCTGCAGCCTCCCACTCCAGTGAAGGAGGACATTGGGCTTGGGAAACCATAGTAATCCCGATAGTCCCTGAACACTTGAGCAAAACTTGGGCCTGACTCCGTTTTTGTGGATAAGAGCTCCCCAACTCCAAACTCAAGCAGAGGCAACAAACAGACATTTCTGAAGCCACATGCAAGGATCAGGGCAAGGGCTGTCTGCCTCCACACAGACCAGCATGGCGGGCAGCAATTAGTACCAAACACCCACCTCTGTGTTTTTCTTGTGCTGGTTCAGCTTGTCTGGCCCCTAAAGTTTCATAATTGGCCCAAGAATTAAATGCAATCCTCCCTTGTGACCACACAGAGTGCTTTTGCAGTGTTGAAGGCCAGCCCAGGACTAATTTTGAAAAGTAAATCTGGGAAACAGTTTAATTTTGTTCCTCTTGAGATTTTTCTGGGACAAAGTTAGAAGAGAAGACATTTGAACAAAATAGCAGTTAGAGGCAGAAGCGACTTTGAGCAAAACCTTACTGTCAACCTCCTACCTTATTTCCCCTCAGATGTCGACATTCTAAAGTTTGTTTACTGGATTTTAAGTAAATGGTGGTAGTGTTTGACACTAGACTGTTGTGTTTTACTGTGGTGCTGGTATAAACTGTAACCTAAACTCAAAATCCATTGCCGTTGAGGTGATTCCAACTCATAGAGAGCTTTCATAGGTTTTCTGAGACAGTAAATATTTACAGAAGGAGCCTGCCTGTGTTTTTTCTATGGAGAAGGTGGTGGATTTGGACCACGGACCTTTTGGTGAGCAATCCAACAAATAATGCATTACACCAGTAGGAGTATAAGCTGTAGAGTTTTAATTAAGGTGGTGTTGTTGTTATTAGGTGCTATTGAGTCAAGTATGACCCATAGTGACCCTATGAGCAACAGCTCTGAACCCTGTCCTATCTTGTGCCATCCTCACACTTTCTGCCACACTTGAGCCCATTGCAACTGTCACTATGTCAATCCATCTGGCTGAGGGGCTTCCTCTCCACTGACCCTCCACCTTTCCAAGCATGATGTCCCTCTCCAACAAAAAGCCTCTTTTAATGACACATCCGAAGTATGTGAGGCAAAGGTTTATCGTCTTTGCTTCCAAGGAGCACTTTCTCTAAGACTTATTTGTTTGTTCTTTTCAGCTCTCTTCTCCAATGCCATAGCTCAAAGGCATTAATTCTTCTTTTGTCATCTTTCACTATCTGCCATTCTTTTTGCCAGCTCTCAGATGCATAGCAAGTGACCAGAAACACCATGAGCTGAATCAGAGAGGCACCGTAGTCCTCAAATAGACATTGTTCCATAATAATTTGGAAAAGTCACTGACTGCAGACTTTCCCAGTGCAATACGTCTCCCGATCTCCTGACTGTTGGTACCAAGTACCAAGGTGTTGCTTGTGGATCCAAATAAGATGAAATTGCTGACAACTTCAACCTTTTCTCCATCAATCATGATTTTGCCTATTGGTCCAGTGATAAAACTTTGTTTTCTTGACATTGAGATGCAATCCATACTGAAGGTTGTATTCTTTGATTTTCTGCAGCAAGTGGTTCAAGTCCTCTCCTATTTTCAGCAGGCAAGGTTGTTTCATCTGCATACCAAAGGTTATTGATGCGTCTTCTTTGGTCTGGATACCATATTCTTCCTCATAGAGTTTGTCTTCTTGAATAATTCACTCAATGTACAGATTAAATAGCTAAGGAGAAAGGATCCAGCCCGGATTTTAAATCATGTACTGTCCCTGTGCTCTTCTCACACAACAGCCCCTTGGTTTAGGTCTAGGTTTCACATGAGCACAATTAAGTGGCCTGGGATCTCTGCTTTTCTCAATGTTAGCCATTACTTGTTATGATTCATTCACATAGTCAAATGCCTTTGCAGAGTCAAGAAAGAATAAATACACATTCTTCTGGTATTCTTTATTTTCAGTCAAGATCTATCTAACATCAGAAATGGTATCCATGGTTCCATGGCCTCTTCTAACTCCTGCTTGAACTTCTGGCACCAGTTAAGTTGTACTCACGAACATTTAGGAGAAAGGCCTATTTAATATACATAAATGACTTGGGCTTCTCAATTCCACAAGTGTTTACTAAGCATCTACTATGTGCCAAGGAAGCTCTGGGTTGCACTTCTAACCAGAAGTCAAACCTCTCCAGTGGTTAGAAAATGAAGGTTTGGAAGATATTGATGAAAAAGGGGATGAAGATGAAGGGGGAGGAAGACAAAGAGGATGATGAGGGAGAAGATGAAGGATGAAGTAGAAGACGAAAGAGAAGACGACTAAGAACACGGATGGATTTCAACCTTTTTTAATTTTCCTCAGTCCCTGAGAGCAAGTTGCACTCTTTTGTCATTTTGTTTTGTTTCTTTCTTTTCCTCCCCTCTCTTCTTGTGCTCAGTCACCCCATTCTAGAGGTCTCTTTTCTCTCCTTTACACCACGGTTCTCAATTTAATTTGGGAGAAACTGCCTTGAGCAGAATATAGTGGGAAAAGAATCTCTACCCCTTTCTGTCCCAAATTTTTTTAACCCTTCCCATCTCAGCAAAAACTATGGAATCAACACACTGCCATGCTCTGTGGGAAGAAAGAGAAACTTCCTGTTCCCTTCACTTTGCTGGAAGCTGGAAGGTACTAGGCCGCTGTGTGGTAGGGCATAGAATTCTAGCTGTTTTCCTCTTTATGTATATTGGGCTCAGAGATTATACTGTGTCTCTGTGTGAAATGGACAGTTAGCATTTAGCAATACATATCTGTCTACTTCCTCTTGTTTTAAAAAAGAAGGAAAAAACTTAAAAAAATGTGGTTATAGAAGGTCAGTAAAGGGTGGGTTTGAGATGTTTGGGTAGCTTAAGTGGGCATTTTGGGCAACATGGCTTTTCCTTTGGCATGTTTAATTGTGATGTTTAGTGAACATCCATGCCGTTTGGAACTTTGTATGTAAACCAGTATAAAATTTCTTTCGAAAGTTAAAAAAAAAATTGTCTCCTAATGATGGCTTGAGCCCTGCCACTGGGTGGGAGAGTCAGCAGAACCTGTAGGATTTTATTTGGAATTGATATCCCTATTGTAATTTTGTTTCTGTTTATTTTAAAATTTTATTTTTGTTTCACTGGAAAGAAAAGATGATACTTGGTTTTAAATGTTAAAAGTGTATAAATTGCTTTGTTACAAAAAGACTAAATGTGAAGGGGGTGGGGTGGAAATTCACCAGAGCCTCCACAGAATAAAGGCAATCTCCTCTGGGATTCACAACTTTGGAAACCCACTGAAAGGCTGCCTAAAAGGTTCCTAATGGGTGGCAATGAGTTGCACTGACTACTTTCCAGGTGCTATGAGGAGCCGACAAAGGACTTCCAGGAGAAGGACTTCCATCTTGGTCAGATGTTCTTCAGGCTACAGCAAACTGCTTCCTTGGTGTGATTAAAAGTGTCTGGGATGCAAAATCAGTCCTTTTGGTTTTGTAGGTCTCAAGTCAAAACTAATTATTTTGACAGAAACTCTAAAATATGTATGCAAGTGAAAGGCGTGCTCTCCTTTCTTGATGAGTCAGTATAGAGTGGTGTTAAGAGTACGAGCTTCGAAACCCACAGCGTCCCTTTTCAGCAGGAAGTAGCTAAGAGAATACGCCGTGCCCTTTTCCTTATGACTCAGGGTGAAGTCTCTCTCAGGGAGGAGTGATAGGGAATGGCAAAGGATACACTGACAAAGAAGATTAATCAGAACTGGCTT
>NW_006399974.1:3839885-3843671 GCF_000299155.1 Elephantulus edwardii | reverse complement strand
ATTAATAAAATATAATTATAGAAAAAAAAAAAAGAGTACGAGCTTCACAGTTCCTTATGAGCTACCAGATGGTAAAGTAAGTCTATTCTTGCCCATCATGAACCCTGCATGTCAGAGAAGTAGTGTCCTCTACAGTTTTCAATCAGTAGCTTTTCAGAAGTAGCTCACACGGGCTTTCTTTCAAAGCACCTTTGGGAAGATGGAAATCTCCAATCATTCGGGGTCAAGCTCTCTTGCTTTCCTCTTAGGTTGCTCTTAGGTGGGTCACTTAATCTAAGACTCATTCACCTTCATTATCTATAAAATGAGGCCATAATGCTACCCATTTTCTTAGCACTAACATAAAGATTTCACATATAATTATAAAGATTTCACATGTGAAACTTACCCAAAAAGTTTAAGCACAGCCCAAACAAGTTTATGGGATGACACAGCAGGGAAACTGAATGGAGGTCAACCAGGCTGTCAAACACTCCTGGAATGAAAGAAAAATGTAGAGCCAATAACTTGGATTTTTACATGTGATCCTGATGTATTTGTTGTTGTTTGCTATCAAGTCAGAACTGACACATAGTTGACCCTCTACAAGGTTTTCAGAGGCTATACATTACACAACAGGCAATTACCCATCTTTCTCTATCAACGCAGCAGTGAATTTGAACCACCTGTCTGGGTTGGCAGCGCAATTTCTCCCTACTACGTCACCGGAGCTGATTTATCTAGCAAGAAGGAATTGGTTATGTGGGTTTGTCCTGCCATAGACAGCTTCCTTTCTGGACCATGTTGTTCTGTTTCTAGGTCATATTTTACACCACAGAGTGTATACTGGTATGCACAGTGCAGATGGAGACAGTGAGCTCTAGTTGGAGCTAGCTGAGAATCTGGAACCAGATAATGCCTGGCCTATGGCTATATTCAGTGGTAGTGTGTTATTAGCTAAATTAGAATCTCAATCCCAGGTTTCCCAATCTGTTGTCTGATGTGGAGAATAATAAGCAAAAACGGAGGAGAAAACAACAACAAGAACACTGGAATTATCTTGTCAACATGAAAGAGAATTTGTATTTTTAAACAAAATTCTAACAAATTTTGCATCTCTATCAAAATCATTTATCTCTGCTTTGAAATGAATGCTACCCAGCTACAAGAGTAAAAGAAGTGAAATGGGAGGTGATTCTAATTAATTGAAAACATTTCAGTACATGAAATATTTCTCTTCCTATGAATATCAAGAAAGGCATAGGTGCATTTTACTAGTAGAATATCAGTTTCTCCTCTGGTTAAGCAAATAAATGCTGATCAACAGGCTCTTGGCTTATAGGGACACCACATTTTGAGTCTGATCATGCTCCATATGATCCTGAGCTCAATATAGTTGTCATAAACATTTACTATTGCTGTTATTGCTTTTAAGTGTCATTGTGTTGTGGACCACTCATAGTGACCCTATGATCAAAAGATCTGAGAGATGCCAGGGAGCTCTGGTGGCCTAGTGGCAAGAAGCTGTACTGGAATCCCAGAGATTGTTGTTGTTGTTATGTGCCGTCGAGTCGCCTGCGACTCATAGTGACCCTATGTACAACAGCCCTAAACTCCGCTCTGTCCTGTGCCAATCGCACCGTCTCTGACACTCCCATCCCAATTATCCCAGTCACTGAATCAATCCACCTCATAGAGGGCCTTCCTCTCCTGTGCTGTCCCTCCACCCTCCCAAGCATGATGTCCCTCTCCAAGGACTGGTCTCTCCTCACAACATGTCCAAAGTATGTAGACGGAGCCTCAGTATTCTTGCCTCCAAGGAGCCACCTGGTTTAACCCTTTCCAGGACAAATCTCTTTGTTTTCCTAGCAGTCCATGGTATTCTCAACACTCTTCTCCAGCACCACGGCTCAAAGGCATCAATTCTCCTTCTATCCTCCTTGGTCATTGTCCAACTCTCTGATGCATAACAGGTGATTGCAAAGACCATGGCCTGTATCAGACGCACCTTAGTCTCCAAAGAGATACCATTGCTGTTCAGCACTTTGGAGAGGTCCCTAACAGCAGACTTTCCCATGGCAATGCGCCTTTTAATTTCCTGGCTGCTGGTGCCAAGACTGTTGACTATGGAGCCAAGCAAACTAAAGTTGTGTACAATCTCAATCTCTTCACCATCCATGTTGATGCTGCCAATTGGTCCAGTGGTGAGAATCTTTGTCTTCTTGACACTGAGCTTCAATCCATATTGTAGGCTGCAGTCCTTGACACTCTGTAGCAGGCGCTTCAGGTCCTCCTCAGTTTCAGCAAGCAGGGTTGTGTCATCTGCATAACGCAGATCCCAGAGGTACATGGTTCAAATCCACCAGATGCTCTGCTGGAGAAGGAGGGACAATCTCCTCAGATCCACTCAAATCCAATTTGATGGTACACACGCAAAGTACAATTAAAAAAAATTTTAAAAATCTAAGAGTTTCCAAAGGCCTGTTGTTTAAGAAGTGGACGCCAATCCTGGTTCCAAACGTGTCTTAATCTGGAAGTTCTCCCAATCCCTGTTCACCAGGGGTAATCTTTATGGCATTTGACACACCAGTGGCACAGTATTCAGCATCACAGCAACTCCAAGTTATCTCAATACAGTAAACTGCAGACAAGTGCTATTGAAATTATGAGGATGGCACAGGAAAAAACAAGGCTTCAATCTTTTGTTCATAGGATCACTATGAGTCATAGTCTACTCAATGGCACCTAGCAACAGCAAGATTGCTGTTAGCAAGGAATCTGGTGGTATAATGGTTAAACACTCAACATTTTACAGATAAAAGTCAGCCATTAAAACTATAGCAGCCTCTTCATTAGATAAAGATGTGGCAACCTGCTTCCATGAAGATTTACGGCCTTGGAAACCTTTATAGGGCAACTCTTTCTTGTCCTCTAGGGTCATCATAAGTTGGAATTGACAGGACAGTAACAAGCTTGGATTGCTGCTGCTTTTGTTGTTGTTAGGGGCTTCAAGTTGACTCCAACTCATCATGGCCTTTCCTAACCTAACCCCATGCTGACAATCTCGGTTGTATTCAAGGCCTTTGTTCTAATCACTGTATTAACTCATCTTGTTGAGAATCTTTCTCTCTCTCTCTGACTCTCTATTTTTCCAAGCATGATTTCTTTCTCCAGGGACTGGTTCTTCCTGATAATATGCCCCAAATATGTGAGATAAACTCTCACCATCTATGGTCCTAATCTGGTTTTACATCTTTCCAAATCAGTTTGTTGTTATTTTGGTAGTCCATGCAATATTCCATGATGCAGAAGCATCAGTTATTCAGTCTTCTTTATTCATTGTCCAATTTTCACATACATTTGAAGCAATTGGCAATGCCATGACTTGGGTCAAGCACACTTCAGACTCAATGTGAAATCCTCACTCCTGCATTTTGATGGAGTCTTCCACAGCAGGTAAGCCCAATGCAATAACTTATTTGATTTCCTGATGGCTGCTTCAATGTGAATTGACTGTGGATCCAAGTAAAAGGAAATCTTTGGAAATGTCAAGATTTTTTCCATTTATCATAATGTTGGTTGTTGGTCCAGTTGTGAGAAATTTTATTTTCTGCATGCTGAGCTGTAATTCATCCTGAAGGCTATAGGTTTTTTAAAAATTTCTTTCATTAGGTATTTTAATTCTTCATTTTCAGCAAGTAATGTTGTGCTATCTACTATCACAGTGATCTTTTTTTATTAATTTAGTTTGTTTATTTTTCATTTCAATGAACATCTACAGAGATTTTGGAATTCCATTCATTCATT
>NW_006399974.1:3832186-3838725 GCF_000299155.1 Elephantulus edwardii | reverse complement strand
TCAATATGGATTGAAGCTCAACATCAAGAAAACAAAGATTCTCACCACTGGGCCGATTGGCAGCATCATGATAGATGGTGAAGAGATTGAGATTGCTAACAGCTTTAGTTTGCTTGGCTCTACAAACAATGCTCTTGGTACCAGCAGCCAGGGAATTAAAGATGAATTGCATTCACCAAGTCTGCTATTGGAGACCTCTACAAAGTACTGAAGAGCAATGATGTCAGTCTGGAGACTATGGTTCACCTGATCCAGGCCATAGACTTTGCAATTACTTGCTATGCATTAGAAAGCTGGACAATGACTAGGGATGATAAAATGAGAATGCCTTTGAGCTGTGGTGTTGGAGAAGAATATTAGTATTGAATATACCAAGGACTGCCAGGAGAACAAACAAGTTTGTCCTAGAGAAGGAGAAACCAGGCTGCTCCTTGGAGGCAAGGATTCTGAACCTTTGTCTGACCTACTTTGGACACGTTGCAAGACAGGACCTATCCTTGGAGAGGGACATCAGGCTTGGGAGTGTGGCAGGACAGCGCAGGAGAGGAAGACTCTTGATGAGATGGATTGATTCCGTGACTGGGGTAATGGGGGTAGGTGCATCAGAGACAGTGAGATTGGCACCAGATAGAGCAGGGTTTAAGGCTGTTGTACATTGGGTCATTATGAGTCACAGGTGACTTGATGGCACATTACAACAATAATATGTAGGATATTCATCAATATAGTCTCACTGAACAAACCCAGAGACTTAATTCTCTGAACTAATAGCTCTTCTCTGAAATTTCTGTGAAATCTCCTGGCTATGTTTTCATCTGGTTGCTTCATGCAGGTAAAATGATGGCTGGTAGCAGATTAGTGATCTGGAGGTCAGGAGAAGGAGTCTGTGTCTTAACCAACCAGATGTTAGCATGCTTGGGAGGAGTATATATACAAACAGACGGACCTGCTGGCGTACGAGTTTCCAGGAGCAAAATGAGGCAGTTGGACTGTATCTGCAGTCTTAATATATTTTTCAAAGGAGGGAAATTCTTTTGACAAACACAGTTTTACATAGTATTCATTGCCATTGATTCAGAACCAACTCGCAACTGACCCTCCAGCAACTTTCCAGAGGCTATAAATTACAGGAGGAGAATGCCCATCTTTCTCTCTTAGAGGAGTTCATGGACTCAAACCATCTGCCTTTGGGTTGGCAACTCAACTCCTTACTCATTATTAGGCTGTCTGAACTCCCTCACTTTTACGTAGAATGACAAGATAAAGAGCATACGAAGCAGGGGCTACTCTGGATGGAGACACAAGTGCACAGTGTGCCTGCTCAGCCTCTTTTCCTGACTCATTGTCACCACAATACCCTTCCTCAGCAATTTAACAGTTCTCAGGAATGACTGAGAACTCTCTATGAACTAAATGATCACCAAAATCCACTCTGAGGCCAAAGTAATTGAGATAGACATGCCCTTGAACACAAAGCTCTATTGTTTCATATTCCTATCACCCCTCTGTTATCTCAGTGCTTAGAAAAATGCTGGTTACATGTGCATTTATTGACTCCAGATCATTTCTAATAATTGGAAAATACTTAGAGATAAATTACTATTACTGTATACATGGGGGTGGGAGCTGGTGGAGCAGTGGCTAAAAGTCTGGCTACTAATCACAGTTTAATTATGAAATGATAAAAACAGGGGTTCAGTTTCTTAATCTAGTATTACCTAATCCCAAAGTATTCTGAGCATAGAATCTGGAAGAGACTTGAGTTGGACCAGTTCTTAGCTCATAGGTCCCTCTTCTCTAGGTCTTCATGGACAATAAGGAGCTCTGGTGGCCTAGTGGTAAGAACCTGAATTGCAATCCTTAAGGAAAGAAGTTCAAATCCACCAGCTGCTCCAATGCAGAAAGATGAGGAATCTCCTGTGTGATTTACTGTCTCTCAAAACTCACTAGTGGGTCAGTTACAAGTCAGTTTCAACTTGACAGCACACAATAACAACCACAGACAAGTTGATGCTATTTCACTCCCAATCCTGCTACAGTTTATTAGACTACGAATTGTTGTTGTTGTATACCATCAAGTAGGAACCAACTCATAGCTGACCCTTCAGTGGGTTTTCAGAGACAGTTAATCACATAGGAGGAGATTACCCATCCTTCTTCCGTGGAGCAGCTGATAGACTCGAACCGTGTGCCTTCAGGATTGCAGCACATCTTCTTGCCACTAGGCCACCTATGTCTACCAATAGACACTGATATAAACCAAACCAGTCAGAATAATTTTCTTAGGATTTACTAAATGGAACCAAGGGAAGACTGTCCACTTCTCTCTGGGTCTGGACTCACCAGCTAAATGAGCCATATTCCCCACCACATGAAAGACTCGGTCTGTGGAAGAGAAGGAAGACCATCCCAGAAAGCAATAAGACATAGTGGTGTGGAGTTTCAGGCTTCCTTTTGAGAAGTTCTTGGATACCTGTACTTAATTATGTGTCCATTGTTTTTGTGATTCTCCTTTTTGTTTAAGTGAAACAGATTCAAGATTGCTTTTGATGAAGAGAATCTAAACATAAAATTTTCTGTGGGCTTGTGTTTTTTTTCCCCTGCTTCTACTTTTTTTCCATGATGTTAGTACTAGGAAGAGTCCACACCTTCTCCAGGGTTCTTACCCAAGAGTGCTATTTTCACAAGAAGTCCTCACTGTCCTGCACTGTGGTGGGTGAATTTTCTATTAGACTGATTGAGGTCTCTTTTTTTCCTGTTGGCAAGAGTTCTCTATTGGATTGTTTATAATACTTACAAACTGCTCTGTAATCCCCTATTTATCCATTTTCTTTCCTACACCGTAATCTTGAGGTTACAGTGTCTGATCTCTTTCTTCAGTCCCAATGCCAAGCACCATGCCTCAGGCATTGTAAGCACTCAGTTGCTTTAGTACATTTGTTTACAGAAAAATACTTTCCAGCTATAAAACATGTTGTTATTGTTTTTTAATTCCTTTTCTTTTCTTCATTGAGGAGTTCATGCATTTATTCTCTGATGCTAGAGCTCTCTTTGGTATCACTGACAATAACTCACCTCTCCCAAAGGGTAGAGTTTAAATTAGTCAGCAGGGAATGTATCTTGTTGTATTGTTGTTATCAGGTGTCATCGAGTTGCCTGCAACTCATAGCGACCCTATGTACAACAGCCCTAAACCCTGAACCCTGCTCTATCATGTTCTAATTTCACTGTCTCTGACACACCTACCCTGATTACCCAAGTCACTGAATCAATCTACCTCATAGAGGGTCTTCCTCTCCTGCACTCTCCCTGCACCCTCCCAAGCAGGATGTCCCTCTCCAAAGATTGGTCCCTCCTTGCAACATGTCCAAAATATGTCAGAAGAAGCTTCAGAATCCTTGCCTCCAAGAAGCAACCTGGCTTCACCCTCTCCAAAATGAACTTGTTTGTTCTCCTAACAGTCCATGGTATATTCAATACTCGTCTCCAACACCAAAGCTCAAAGACATCAACTCTCCTTCTATCAGCCTTAGTCACTGTCCAGTTTTCTGAAGCATAGCAAGTAATGGCAAAGACCATGGCCTGTATCAGCACCTTAGTCTCCATACTGACATTGTTGCTCCTCAGTACCTTGGAGAGGTCTCTGGCAGCAGACTTCCCCAATGCAATTTATCAATTTTTTAATTTTCTGGCTGCTGGTACCAAGAGTGTTGACTGTAGAGCCAAGCGAACTAACAATGTCAACAATCTCAATCTCTTCACCATCTATCATGATGCTGCCAATTGGCCTAGTGGTGAGAATCTTTGTTTTCTTAATGTTGAGCTTCAATCCATATTGAAGGCTGCAGTCCTTGACCTTCTGCAGCAAACGCTTCAGGTCCTCAGTTTTAGCAAGCAGGGTTGTGTCATCTGCATAACTCAGGTTGTTAATGAGTCTACCTTCAATCCTGATGCCACACTTTCCCTCACAGAGCCCAGCCTCCTGGATAATCTATTCTGCATATAGATTGAAAAGATATGGAAATAATACCTTGACCAGATTTTGTTTTCCAAGTGAAAGACAGATAATTGGATAAACAGGTGTGTTGTTTGATCAGGTGTCATCTCTGTTGATCTGTGTAAAAAAATTTCAGTATACCAGAAGAACCACCACCCCTGGTGCATTAGAACACAGACAACCTATCCATCTGTGTAGACTTCACTCTTCACAACACAGCTGTTAAGGTAAGCGGGGCAGATAGCACTGTCCATGTCACAGGTTCCATGATATTATGTTTTAGTTGAGGAAGTATTCTATTTATTTGGTTAGAGTTGATACTTAGTATTTTGTAAATTACCTTTGTTTCTCCTCTACGTTATTGTTGTTGTTGTGTATCATCGAGTTGAAGCTGACACATAGCTAACCCTCCAGCAGGATTTCAGAGATGGTAAATTGCACAGGAAAAGATAGCCCATCTTTCTCACACAAACAGCTGCGGGATTCGAACCATAAGCCTTTGGTTTGGCAGTGCAACTCCCTAACACTAAACTGCCAGATGACCCTTCTACATTGTAACCAAAGAATTACATTAAATTTTTTTCCAAAAATATCTTTTTACTGGAAATATAACACAGATAAACGTCTTCGGTAAATGTCGATGGTTGTAGAGGGGCTTCAGGTCTTCTGTTCATGGGGTTGCTGTGAGTCATGCTTGACTGGAAGGCAATCAGCAACAACAACAATGTAACACAGATACATAAAGCATTAGAGATACTAGGAGAAAGACCCCGTAGTCTGTTCCCACAAAGACTGCGGACTTGGAAACCCTAGGCTATTCTATTCTGTCTATAGTTGGAATTTTGCTCCAGGGCATTGGGAAGCGCAGAGCTTTTTGTTAAAGATCTCTCAGTCTTTCACTCTTGTTAGGTGCTGTCGAAGTGAGTACAATTCATGGCCACTCTATGAACAACACACTTGAAACCTGTCCTCTCCTGTGCCATCATCTCTGATATACTTGGGCCCCTTGCTGCACACACTGTGTAATTTATCTTGTTGAGAGTCTTCCTCTTTTTTCTGACCCTGCACCTGTCCGAGCACGATGTCCACCCTTAAGGAATACCATCTCCTAACAACATGACCACAGTATGTGAGGGAAAGCCTCATCATTCTTGCCCCCAAGGAGCATTCTGGCTATACTTTCTCCAAGATAGATGTTTGTTCTTTTGGTACTCCACAGGATATTCAGTACTCTTCTCCAACACTACAGCTCAAGGCTTCAATTCTTCTTCCATCATCATTATTCATTGTCTGGCTTTCAGATGCCTAGCAAGTAATTGGAAAGATCATGGTCTGAATTAAACACATCTTGCTCTTCAGATTAACATCATTGCTTCTCGGTAATTTGGGAATGATGTTGTCAGTGGACTTGCCCAATTCAGTACATCTCCTGACCTCCTGACTGGTGGTGCCAAGGTTTGATTATTGATCCACATAAGATGAAATCACTGATAACTTCAATCTTCTCTCCATCCACTATGATGTTGCTTATTGATCCAGTGGTGAGGCTTTTCCTCTTCTTGATATTGGGATTTAATCCATATTGAAGGCTGTAGACTTTAATCTTCTGCATCAAGTGTTTCGAGTCTTCCTCAGTTTCAGCAAGCAAAATTGTGTCATCTGCATAATGCAGGTCGTTGATGAGTCTTCCTCCAATCCTGATCCCACTTTCTTCCCCATAGAGTCCAATTTCTCAAATGATTTACTCAGTACACAGATTGAATAGGTATACAGAGAGGATACAACCCTGACACACACCTTTCCTGATTTTAAATCATGCAGTGTTCCCTTGCTCTGTTCAGAATACAGATTACTGGTTTAGGTGTAGGTTTCATATGACTGTAATCAATTGTTCTGGGATTTCCATTCTTCTCAAGGTTAGCAATAATTTGTTATGATCTGCACAGTTGTTAAGATAAGTTGGGCAGAGAGCACTGTTCATTTCACAGGTTTCATTGCATTATATTTTCTTTGCTGAAATATACTATTTATTTGGTTAGATTTGGTCCTAAGTATTTTATAAATTACCTTTGTTTTTCCTCTACATTATTTTTGTTGTTGTATATTATTGTGTGACTATGCAAAGGCATTTGACTGTGTGGATTATAACAAACTGTGGCTGACTCTGAGAAGAATGGGAATCCCAGAACACGTGATCATTTTAATGCGAAACCTATACTTGGACCAGGAAGCAGTATACGCCAGGGATGTATCCTATCTCCATACCTTTTCAACCTATTTCCAGAACAGATTATCCGGGAGGCTGGGCTCTATGAGGAGAAATGTGGGGTCAAGATTGGGGTATGATCTATCAACAATCTGTGTTATGCAGATGACACAACCCTGCTTGGCGAAACGGAAGAGGACCTGGAGCACCTGCTGCAGAGGGTCAAGGACTGCAGCCTCCAATATGGATTGAGACTCAATGTCAAGAAGACAAAGATTCTCACCACTGGACCAATTGGCAGCATCAGGATGGATGGTGAAGAGATTGAGATTGTAC
>NW_006399974.1:3795468-3831863 GCF_000299155.1 Elephantulus edwardii | reverse complement strand
TGGACATGTTGTGAGGAGAGACCAGTCCTTGGAGAGGGACATCATGCTTGGGAGGGTGGAGGGACAGTGCAGGAGGGGAAGGCCCTCTATGAGGTGGATTGATTCCGTGACTGGGATAACCGGGATGGGAGTGTCAGAGACAGTGGAATTGGCACAGGACAGAGCGGAGTTTAGGGCTGTTGTACATAGGGTCGCTATGAGTCGCAAGCGACTCAACGGCACATAACAACAACATATTATTGTGTTGGAACTGATTCATAGCTAACCTTCCGGTGAGTTTTCAGAGGTAATAAATTGCATGGGAGCATGTAAAATGCCTTTTCATAACCAATGAACCATAAATTCTTCTGGTATTCTATACTTGCAGGCAGGATTCATCTGACATCAACAATGACATTAGTGGTGCAAAGGCCTCTTCTAAACCACACTTGAACTTCTGACAGTTCTCTTTCAATGTACTGTTTTAGCTGTTTTTAGATGACCTTCAGTATTATTTTGCTTATATGTCATGTTAAAGATATTGTTGGGTAATGTCCACATTCTGATGGCTCACCTTTCTTAGGAATCTGAACAAATATAAATTCCTTCTAGTTAGACACTTAAGTAGCTGTTCACCATATTTCCTGACATGTACTGGTGAGCATGTCAGGGCTGCATCTGTTAGCTGAAACGTGTGAATTGATATCACAACAGTTCTAGTGCCTTATTTTTTTGCCAATGTCTTCAGTGCAGCTTGAACTTCTTCCTTTATCATTAATCATTCACTGGTGGTAGATGTTTACTACTGGTTTTCAAAGGCAGTTAATGGCACCGAAGGACATTGCCCATCCTTATCCCGTGGAGCAGCTAGTGGATTCAAACTCCATGCCTTTGGAATTGCAGCACAGCTTCTTACCACTGAGCCACTAGAGCTCCCTGATTCTTTACTGTTGTTGTTGTTGCTGATTGCCTTCAAGCCATGCAAGACTTATAGCGACACCATGATCAAAAGGCCTGAAGCCCCTCTACAACTAGCAACATTTATCAAAGTTCATAGAGTTTCCAGAGGCATGTTATTTAGAAAGGGAATGCTACTCCTGTTTCCAAGCTTGTCATAGTAAGTTATTGTTGTGATGTAGAGCGACCCTATGTACAGCAGCTCTGAGCCCAGCTTGTATTCATTCCCTCTCCCTTCTCCTCTTTGGAATTTGAAGGAGAAGAGAGCCATGTGGAATAGTGCAGAGAACACATGGCCCCTTGCGGAGCAACTTCCCTATTGACTCTGGCTGTTCCAAGAGCTTGCCGAATGATGTTAGGCAAACCTTCCCTGCAGATTTCTACAGGTTTCTTCATTTGGGAGATTACATCTCAATGGCCTCAAAGGTCATATCTAGCATGAAAAACTCCTGAGTAGGATAGGGACAGAAAAAACTGACAGCTGCCTTGAAACATCTAGGCTGGTTTTATTTGTTTCAAAAATATATTAGTGTAACTTAATAATAATAAGTGCATATAAGGTTAAGAACAGGGTTGTTTTGTTTTGTTTTGTTTTTAATTGGGAAAAACATATTGGGGGTACAAGGAGGTGAGGGTTGGGGGCAGAAGGGTGAGAATGGGCCAGGATGCAGTTGCAGAGCTGCACGGTTTGGTTGGTTGGGGGAGCAGGTGAAGGAAATGATGAGGGTGCAATGGGGACCAGATGCTACAGAGGAATGGCAAGCATTTTCCAATAGTAATTAAACCAATTGTCTTATTGATTTGGGAATTGGATGCCGACTCTCTGGCTTCTTCATGCTGAACAGGGGTGTAGATGTAATGGGGGGGAAGGGAGGACGCTTTATCACCTTACTGGTGGTCTTGGGTTACAGCTTCTTGCCTTCTTGCTCTGTTAGAAGATATTTTCCTGTCATTTGCTCCCCTCTGGACTGCAAAGTGTTTTCCCAGGTGGGTCCAGTGGGGATGGCTGGTTGAACCCAGAGGCTCCATCCTCCTTTGCTTTCTTAGCTGTCAGTTGTATTTCCTTTTTGTCACTGGCAGTGGGTTCAGGGTCAATTCTGGAGTAAAACTCAGAGTTAAGGCTACCTATAGGAAAGGGAGGAAACCTAGAGAGAACAAACTTGTGAGTTACAAATAGAAGGGCTTTGTGGGTGTTGCCTTCAGGTTTACTGGTCGGGGGGGGGGAGGGTGGCAGAAGGTGGCCTAGGTAACATTCTCTGGATACCCTAGGCATTCTTTTTTTTTCTCTTCTCCTTCCCCACCCAGGGATCATATGGCACAGTCTGGGGACTGAGGAGCTCACCCTGAGGGCCGTGACGGCTCGCCCCAAGCCGTTGGCCGAAGGTAGCCCACCCCGGGCAGAGGGCCAAGGGCAGCCCAAGAACAGTTTTAGGCTTACAGAATTTTTCAAAGATAGTCAAGTCCTCATATTTACCAAGCACAGTTTTGAGTTTCCTCTATTATTAAAATTTTCTATTAGGACTGCATGTCTTTCATGATTAATGAATCAGTATTAGTACATAACTATTAACTGAATCCATGTGTTATTTGTTGAAGACCTTCAACAAGACAGACACCATAGGGGCTGCAACAATGAGTCTAAGCACAGCAGAGATTGAAGATGGCACCGGATCTGGCAAGGTTTCATTTTGCTGTATATCGAGTTGCTATGAGTTGGAGACAACTCAGTAGCAATCACCAACAGGCATTATTCCTATTTCTTCAGTTGTTTCCTCAAGGCCTTTCTTGTTTGTTGCTTTCCATGGGACCACACCGAAAATATTACATTCTGTATTATTAGTCAATTGAGCTCTGGCGGCCTAGTGGTAATAAGAAGCTTCATTGCAATCCTGAGGGCAAGTGTTTCTAACCCACCAGCTGCTCTGTGGGAAAAGGATGGATGATCTCCTCCTGTGTGATTAACTGCCTCTGAGAACCCACTGGAGTAGTCAGCTCAGGGTTGGTTCTGAATCGACGGCATACAAAAGCAATATTATTAGTCGTATCTCCATGAGTACCTCCTGATTGTGATGTTTCTCAGAATGTTTTTGATGAACCTTGACAATTTTGAGGGGTACAAGTCAAGTATTCTTCAGGATGCCCACATGCCCCTGAATTGACATTTATTTGATATTTTTCTCAAGATTAGTCTGGAGTTTGAGGAAATAAGACCACAGGGATACAGAGGTATATCTTCACATCCTATCAAGGGTACATGCACTTTATCAGCAGGAGTTACTACTGGTTATATTAACCTTGATTCCCTGGGGCTTGAGTAGTGTTTGCGAGCCCTCCACTGTGAAGGTTCTGTTTCCTTCTTTCTTTGTCCCCTTCCCCTCTCCCTTTCCATACTGTACTCTGGCAGAAAGTCAGTACATGCAGCCCACCCTTCAGGAGCTGGGAATTATGCTTCACTTCATCAAGTGAAGTTGTTGTTAGGTGCCATGGAGTAAGCTTTTTTGACTCATTGTCAGCCCATATGACAGAGCAGAACTACCTTGAGAAGAATAGATTGTCAGGTCTTTTTTTTTTCCTTCTCAAAAGTAAGCTTGAAATGTCACATTTTCAACAAACAATTGAGCACTTGATCATTGCACTACCAGGGCTCACTCTTACAGACAAAGTATCTAAATAATTGGAATTCTATAATAATTTGTCTATTCTCCCTCATTTGTTTTTCCAACCATTTGTTTATAACAGTGTAGGCTCTTGGATATTTATCTTACATGCTGGGTTATAACATTGACTATAAAATCCAATTAAAATCCAACACTATTAATTTTATTGCACCCTTTCTTTTATAGCAGGAAACCCTCCAATTTTTAGCTGAATTTACGACTGTCATGTATAGGAGGACTACACTTACCAATCATTCTTGCAGTTAGACATGACCATATGATTAAGATGTAGCCAATGGGATGTTCCTTAATACTTGCTGAAGTATAGCATTAATGCAGAGCTTAGGGCTCCCATCTTGACTATTATGATGCTGTTATTTACAGTGGTGTTGGAACAGACTCATAGCTGGCCCTTCAGTGGGGTTTTGAACAAAGTATATCCCATGAATCGCTGTGAAGCTGAATACTGTGACACTGCTGAGTCAAATGCAGTAACGGTTACCCATGGCAGACAGTGTTTGGTGGCACTGCCTGGTTAAAACAAGTTTGGAAGCAGGAGTGCCATCCACTTCTGTAAATAGCTTGCCTCTGGAAATCCTATGCACCTGGAGAAAGGATGAAAGTATATACGCAAGTGTCGAGGACTTTCGTTCATAGGGTCGCTATGAGTTGCCTACAACTCGATGGCACTTAACAACAACAACCACAGCATATCACATGAGAGTTGATTGCCCATCTTTCTTCTACAAAGCAGCTGGTGGATTCAAACACATGCCCTTTGATTGACAGCACAGCCTCCTTTCACCAAGCAACGTCTTACTAGTAAAACTCCTTACCGCTTAGGCATTAAAGAGGTTATGGGTCACCATGAAAATCCTGAACTGATGTGATAGCTGAAGTTTCACCTGAAATAGAAAAAACCAAAACTACCTTGTTTCAAGCTCATAGTTCACTTTTCTGCTGCTAGCTAGTATCAGAAGAACCTAATATGAGCTCAGTGTTCACAGGGCATGAATGTTCTTGGTGTTGTAAGGCCTTGTCACGTCACTCAGGCAGACTTTATGTTCATCCAAATGAAACTGTACCAACCTTGTGCCGTCCTCACAGTCTCAGATGCAATCTGTTGTAGCAAACACTGTGTCAATCCATCTCATGTATGGTCTTTTTTTCCACTGACTCTCTGTAATTGACACCTATGAAAGCCACACTCTACTTGTTCTTGGAGTGTGGGTATTTGTATGATGCATACCTCCAGGGACTAAAATTGGCTTTTAAAAAACAAACAGTCCAGAATATTTAAATTATCTTTCTAGAGAAGGGGGACTGGATGACATTGTTACTATTGCTTTTCATTTTTATTAAGGATCCAGTTAGAGGCAGCAGGGTGTTGCTTGCTAGGTGTGTGGGACCATGACCCTTTGTGTTTGGGAAAACCCACTAAGACCTGTTCTTTAATTGAATAGATGAGGGCATGGGTGAAAGCCAGGATGAGAGGGATTACCGTGACACCAAGTGTATATTTTCCTTGAGACCTTTGTGTTTAGTTGAAGATTTGAGAATGAGAAGGAGAAAGGAGAGCATCCAAGATAAAGAAAGAGAACGAATAAAGGCACAAAGTTATACAATCAGTTGGTGTGGGCAAAGAACGAATAATTCTATTCTGGACTTGGGCTGGCCAACATAGTTGCTACTAGCCATGTGTGATTATTCACATTTATAATGAACTCAAAATTAAAATTCAATTCTTTGGTCTCACTAGCCATGTTTCAATTGCCCATTGATCACATGTACTTTGTGGTTACTATACTGGATAATGAAGATCTAATCCTAAACTTTTCTATCATTGTACAATGTTCTACTGGGCAGTGCATTGTAGGGCAAGAAAGGCATGAAAAAGTGGAAAGGCTAAGAGTTGGGTCACAAAGGACTCTGTTTCAAGTTTAGCTCAAATGTTATCAAGATACTCATTGGAAGTTGTTGAGAGGTTTTAATGGGGAAGTTAACAGATGTCCAGAACCATTTCCTCTTTCCTAGTAATGACCTTGGCTGCCTTTAGGGAATCCTGTTCTTGTCTTCTCAGTTCATGTGGGTCAGGTGGAGTACATGAGGTGTACATCTTACCAAACAACTTCATTCATAAGCCTGAGTGAGTGAGTGAGTGAGTGAGTGAGAGGTTACAACGTGACCCAACTTGGATTGCACAGTCAACCCAGATTGTTCTGGAACTCTTGGAAACAGGTTCTTTCCAGTGGGATTAGCTGCCAGTGTTTATACTTTGAGCTGGAGAGGTGGAAACAGTGAGGACTTTGAACTCAGACTGCACCTCTGTCCTGGAGTGCTGGTGTGATGTAGGGCAAGTTCCACAACCACTTTGTGCTTCAGTCTCCAAGTCCAAAGAATGAGGGTTGACAGCCCACTCATATAGGGCTGTTGTGAGGCTTCAGTGGCACACCGAGGAAGCAGTGCCCAGAACATAGCAGATATTCAGGACATGCAGTCTCTGTTCCTCTTTCCCATTCCCTCTATATCAATGCCATCCACTGCTCTTCCTTCCAGAGCCTAACACTAGGCAGGCCCTCCCTGAAGTGCCTCGACAGGGGCTGGATCTTAAGTCATCAACTCGCTCCTCTAAGAATGAATAATAAAGGAGGTGTGATAGGTAATAAACAGTGAAGAGCATGATGTGGAGGCAACAGAGGATATGAGGATCTTGTCAGTTCAAGATACAGCCACGTTGTCTTTACAGTCTCCATGCTGTGAATAAGTGAGACCAGAAGAGGAGAGCAAACAAACTAGAAGGCAAAATACAAGCTGTCAGTGGACCACCAGCATGACCCCTATCCAGAGAAGAAGGCCATTCAGGAAGGCAGGCCCTAACAAGGAACCATGAAGGATCATTTCCCCATAGTCAGGAGGATTTCAGAGGTAGGTGATCTTCTCTCAACTCAACTCAACCCTTTGCCTTTAAGTCAGAAGTGACTAGGTGACTCTCCAGTGGGTTTTTAGAGGCTGTAAATTAGTTGCACAGAAGGAGATTTCCTACTTTTTCATGCTGGAGCAGCTAGTCCTGTGGGATTCAAATCACTCTCACTCTCCTCTGTATTGGCAGTTCAACTCCTTATCCACTAGGCTGCCAGAAGCCCAGGATCTTCTTTAGAAGAGAGTTTTTTCCTGGCTATTTCCTATTTTCACATAGAAGCAGGAGTAGCACCCACTTCCGAAATGGCTTGCCTCCAGAAACTATGAACATTGAGAAACGACCAAAGTTATACTAGTGTTCAGATCTTTCGTTCATAAGGTCACTATGCATTGTCTACGACTCGACGGCACTTAACCACTACTAAGGGGTTTAAGCCACAAAGAAGATGTGCTTGGGAAACATTTCCTCTCTTACACACACACACACACACACACACACACACACACACACACACACACACTATGGAGACCCCAAGTTACAAACACAAACTAATAGCGAGGGAAATACTTTGCAGAAACTGGGATTTTAAGGTAGACTTTTTTCCTCTTTTTGAAAGGTTTTGCATTTTAAAAGATGTTATTCCGAGGCATTCACATACATTTTTTTGTTGTTGTTGTTCAAGAATGTGTGTAAATTGGCCCATTCACTAAATATATACCATTTACATTTCACACCAACCTCTGGAAGCCTGGAGAGGAATTTCATATTCATCTATCAGAGACACACGCAAGTCAAAACGAAGTGGAAGTGGAAAAGAAGAAAGTAGCGTTCAGAGAAGGAAGCGGGGATGATAGTGGTAGCGTTACAACACCTGCAAGGTGATACTTATTTCAGAATCCTGGGATTCTTCAAGATCTTGGTAATCCAGGAATTTGGAGTTTTAAAGACATTAATCCCTCAGCTGAGTGTGTGTATGTGTACTTTAAAGGTTTTTCATGGGTCTTTTTCTGTGTCATGCTCTGGTTTTACTTTCGAATTTGGCTGTGATACTTTCATATATATATATATCTCAAAGGGATCCCTTTACATTTATTGTTAAAGGAGCTTTTGATCTTTCTCCTCAAACACTCCTACCTGGAGCCTTGGAACAGAAGGAGTTGTTTACAGTTAAGCTCAAGTTTTGCCTTTTTTATAAAATTATATCTTGTATAACAATAAACAAATAGCAGCAATTACAGGGTTTTATCATATTCTGCTTCTTCTTCCTCAAGTATGAGACTAAATAAGGTTGTTAATGCAAAGGTTATCTGTTCAAATCCACTATCGGATGCATAGAAGAACGATAAGGCAGTATTTCTGTAAATATCTGCAGCCTAGGGAACCCAATGGGGCAATTCTACAGGGCTATTATTAGTGTGACTCATTAGTTGAGTTTGGTTTGGTAAGAACCAAAGGCTCGGACAACTGGGCTCTGAATTACATGTTTAGCTCGTTGACCAGCAGATGGCGCCATTTGTCATTTATTGACACTGCTCCCCCGCGTCTAAAAGCAAGTTGCATGGCTTCTTGCCTCTTTAATTTGAGTGGTATTCGAAGTAAAGTGTTTTCAACTGTTTATTATGCATGAGCAAAAATTCCATGAATGTGTAACATTTTCTCCTGTATTTCCCTTTTTTATAACATCATTTAAATTCCCTATTAATAATTTAAAAATGTTCTGGGTTTTAATCACTTTTCTCATCACTAAAATATCTGATGAAGATTTTTTCTTTCCCCTCCTGGCTGAAGGTGAGATAGAGGGAACGTCAGCGAGGAAGAAGGGCCTCTCACTCTTAACTCCCACTCACCGCCCCTCCCACTCCGTCCTGTCTTTTCAGTGAAATGGAATGATATTTATTTAATTAATAAAAATATCTGTCTTCTGCAGGTTTCAGAAATCCAAGGCTAGAATAGGCTGCCATTAACAACACAAGTTGAATTTTTTTTAATATATCCAAGTTTAATTATGGTGGTGTTTGTTTGATAGCTTGTTACTGTAAATAAAAGAGATAAAGGCAGCCCTTCAGTGGAGTAGCTCGAGAGCTGTGAAATATGTACCTAATTAAAACTATTGGTGTAAGAGGCTAATAAAGTACATGTGCCTACTAGATGTCTTATTCTAATGAATCTCGGCTAATTTGCTTTGACTGATGAATTTCGGTGTTAGTGGTAGGGGCTGAATAATTATGAAATTTATCACAAGATACAAGGACTCATTAAGGATTACTCAGGTTGAGTTAGAGGAATGTTTTCTTTGTCAAGAACAGAGGCCTTGACCAACATAATTACGGCAATGCCAAAGAGGAGCCGGATTCCAATCCAAACTCGAGCGAGCGCTTCAGTGCCAGGCGGGGAGGGGCTGCAGTCGGTGGCGCTGGTGGGGGCAGAGGGGGGAGGCTGCCATGGGCTCAGGAAGACACCTGTGTGGCACTCAAGCCTGAATTCTAAACAGATGCACTCATTGCACACAGACCTCCTTATGCAAGGATTCTAATGAAAATGACTCCCGTCTCACCCTCACATTGATAGTGTTTCCCACCCTTCCTACAGAAACGTGCATGAGATGAGGTAGAGCCAGGATGCTGCTTCCCGAAGCCATTCATCCCTCAGTTTTGCCCCCTCCTCGGAAGTTTTCACCTTCTGAGTCTCCTGGCTTATTAATTAATCTGATTTCATTAACTCCTAGGTGGTAGGTCCCTAGTCTGGGGCCATGATTGCAGCCCATGTGGTCAGTCTCGTGAAACCACTTGCAGAATGCCCCAAAGGTAAAATATATCTGTTTATCTTGGAATGAAAGTTCTAATTGTTCCAACGTGTGCTGCTGGCAATGCAGAGAGAACTGTCTCCCACAGAGGAATGGGATGTCTCAGTCCCACACTTTACAGCCAGGGGAGCAAAAGAAGAGCTGGCTCTCACATACTTTGACCACTTTTCAAGGACAATGGGATACTAAGGTGTTAAGTCAATTGCTCAGGAGAGGGCAAGCAGGATCCCAGCCCAGAGGACAAGGATGAGAAAGATAGGCAGCTGGGATTTGGAATGATTGCCACCTCAAGTCCTCTGGGGGCCAGGAGTCCTGAGGGAGGGGAAAGACAGCAATGGGTGAGTGACACTTAATGACACCCCAGTTGGAAGCCTTGTAAAACAAATGGAGACCTATTTACCCCCCTACTCCTTGGAATGGTTGTTCCCAGGGCCCACATCAAGGGGCCCTGCAGCAGGTCTCACATCTGCTTCTTGTCCCTGACCCTACCAGCAATTACAGTGTGAGAGAGTGTTTGCTCTTCTTGTTCACATGCTAGCATTTTGTCTGAACAAAGGCCTTCTAACTCTGAGACAGAAAACCATGTTTCTGCTGTTTAAAAAGACACACTCATGCATGTGTGTGTGTGTGCTTCTCAATGTGATTTTAAACTAAAGCAAACTGAAGTCCAACTTGTATGTGTTTCATGACCAAAGCTTTCAGAGGAGTTAGTCCTCTGCTTTGTTTTCTTTCTAAAAATAACTTGGAAACAGACTTCTCAATTTTATTTTCCTTTGAAATGTCAGGCACAACATTAAGTGAAATTTCAACCTTTGAGCCAATAACCAAAACTTATTAGATGACTCGTTTCATTTTAAAATTATTGTTTTCTTTGTCCTCTAATGCGGCAAGGCATTATTCTTTTCTGGAAAATATCTCCATGATTTTGGTCAAGACTACCTTCTTCATGTCCACTTTCTCTGGCCCTTTTGCCTAAATAAAGTAGTGTTAATAATAGTAATAAATATTGAGTGCTTACTCTGTTGTCAGGAGGGACCAGTCCTTGGAGAAGGGTACCAAACTTGGAAGGGTAGAGGGATAGCACAGGAGAGGGAGACCCTCGATGAGATGGATTGATACAGTAACTGGGATCGTAGGGGAAGATGTGTCAGAGGCAGTGAGATTGGCTCAGGATAGTGCAGGGTTCAGAGCTGTTGTGCACAGGGTCGCTATGAGCAAAGAGCACCAACTCTGTATCGGGCACAGTTCTAAGGATTTTTTTGTCTAAGCATCACAAGATCCTGAAGAGGTATGAACATTTTTATGTTTTAATTTTATGAAAGAAGTATTTGCAGACTAGCTCAGAGAGCAGGGAAGATTTACCTACGGCCTGCTTAGCTAGTAAGCAGTAGAGGCAACTTTTGTTCCAAGTCTACCTAGCTACTGAGCAATCGGTTTTGCCGATTGACGTAAATCTCCTTTAAGCTTGAAGAGCCCAGTCCTCGTTGCATAGTGACTGAGTCCTTAGCTGCCAAGAGCTACCCCTGCTTTCTCAGTGGTTAATGCTCAGTTGAGCTCTGGTGGCAAAGTGCCCTGCTAACCCACAAGCTACACCTCTACACTAGTTCAAATCCACCAGCTGCTCCCAGAGAGAAAGATGGGCCATTGCTGCCTGCTAAGATTTACAACCTCAGAAACCCACAGGAGGGTCTCTATGAGTTAGAGCCTGCTTTGCAGCAGTGAGTTTAAGTTTGCCAATGAAAAAGGAAAAAGATGTGGCAAAGAATCCCCAAAACCCATTGCTGTCCAATCAGTTTCAACTCATGGCAAACCTCTGCTGGGTTTCCGAGGCCTCCAATATTATTCAGAGGGTCCTGCCCATCTTTATTTCCTAAAAGCAGCTGGTGGATCCAAACACGAAATGCACACTGCCAGATCCTCTGTGGCCGTTCTCCTCTGGTCTCTGACTTGGACTTATTAACAGCAATGGGTTTTGATTTTGGTTTTGCTGTGAGACTATTCTAGAACTTAACCACTTAAGCAAAAATCATCCAAGTATTATCAGGATGGTAGTTACAAATGAAAGTATTTAAGGCTTGTTGTTATGTGCCATAGAATCTGAACCAACTTACAGCGGACCCATTAGCAGTTCTCAGAGGCTGTAAATCACCAGGGAGGAGTCTGCCCATCTTTGTCCTGTGGAGCAGCTGTTTGGTTACTACCGACTGATGGATGCCTTTTGAGTTGGCAACACAACTCGTCACCACCAAACCACCAGCATCTCCACTGATCACTTTGCTCAAGAAACTGAGAAAGCAGGAGGTTGGACACCAGATTGAAAACTGAGGCTCAACATTGTACTTGTTCATTTTCCTTTTGCCACAGATCCATGATCTGTGAAATGGGGCTGGCCAAACAGTTCAAATGTCACAATGTTGAGAACTTGTAGAGAAATTCACCACAAATTCCCCAGTCCATCTCTACCTGCCTCCCAAAACCTCATCTCTTCCCTAGCTGTGATTTATATGCATGGCTTTGTCTTTTATGGTTTCCTGAGTTAGCTGTTTCAGACTAAAATTTGTGTGTTATAAGCCTCAGAGTGCATGATTTCTTAGGTTTTTAATTACAAAGTGTAGTTTTGACCTATTAAATCACGTGTGAGGTAAATTTACCATAATAAAGCCTTATTAATCCCCAACAATTAAGAATTTACAGTTCTTTTGCTGAACTTTTTATTGGATTTCCCATGAGGAGACTTATTTTCACAACTGTTGCAAAGAAACGTTTCGCCCATAACCGACAAGGCAACAGAGCAGCAGTGAGAACAATTTAGGAAATTACTTGATATGTGGAGCCAGACTTCCTGCTTCGGCAGCAGCGTCTCAGAGAGACTTTACAACAACAGCGACTGTGTGAGATAAACACTGTTATTCCTAGTTTACAGTTGTAGAAATTGAGGCACAGACACGTGATATAATTTGCTGAGGGTCATATGGTTACTG
This sequence comes from Elephantulus edwardii, assembly GCF_000299155.1. Lineage (NCBI taxonomy): Eukaryota > Metazoa > Chordata > Mammalia > Macroscelidea > Macroscelididae > Elephantulus > Elephantulus edwardii. Next base: position 3,819,566 of record NW_006399974.1, on the reverse strand, counting down.
TGTCACAGCCAGGGTTTGAACTGGTCATCTGACTCCAAAATGTAGCCTACACTTCGTTTTTTAATAATAATAAAATTACTTTTATATATAAATTTTAATTATGTTAATATACAAGGAAGTCTACACTGCTTCTTTTAATAATATATTATAATAATAATATTAAAAGAAGCCTACACTGCCTCTTTTAGTAATGATAATAATAATAATTTCTGTTTCATGGCTGTCTCATGACTGTCAATTCAGAACCCTCCACTGTTGAGCCTATACTGACTTCCCAAGGCTGTGAAAATCACTGGGGGACATTATTGCCCGTCTTTCTCTGTGGTGTGGCTGGTGGATTGGGGCAGTAGGAGAAGCATGATCTCTGGGTTAGCAGGACCACTCCCTACAAGCTGTGCCCCTGGGACTCCACTGTAGTGATTATGACATGCCTGGCATTGTCCTAGGATAACATACATTCAAGTTCATTTACCCTCACAACAATCCTCTGAGGTGTTCTGCATGCACAGTTCATCCAACCTCTCCTAGTTGAGGGAGGGGTCTCTAGGTGGTGCAGATGGTAAAGCACTCAATTGCTTACTGAAAGCTGGGCAGTTTGATAAAGGTGTTTCTGAAGAAAGGCCTGGTGATTGAATTCTGGAAAATCAGCTGTTGGAAACCCCATGGCAGTCACTTCTGTTCTGAAAGACACATGAAATCACCATGAGTGGGAATCAACAGCGCTGGCGGTTGGTTATGGATGAGGAAACTGGAGTTTACAAAGGCTAAGCGACTTGGTCAAGGCTTTACAGACAGGGAGTGCTGGAAGCAGGTCACACACAAGCAGGGGGCTGCAGAGTGTCTAAGCACACGGACCCCACCCAAACCCTACCCTGGGAACACCGCCAAGGGAAGCTTTCTCCTCTTTTCCTAACCTGTGGTGTGCTTTCCAGCTGCCTGGCCTTCCTCCCACTGTTCTCTTGTCCCTCCCCACCCCGCCCCCAAGGCCCCGACTGTGCAGGCAGAACAGGCTCAGGTTTGACTCTTGACTGCACTGTTATTCAGCAGACCTGCTTGCATTCTGCGAGGCTCTGTTTCCTCCAGAGTAAAATGGAAATAATTCTTTGTCAGTGTTCTCATGATTTTCTGGGGTGACACGTGTTAAAAACTAAGTAGGCATTAAGTGTTCAAAAAGAGAAAAGGTTTCCTCCTTTCTTATTTTTGAAAGCCCCGTTCGTGTACCTTCTGTAAATTCCTTTCAGAACTCTGCAGATGGAAGGAGCATGCTGGCCTTGGCACCCCAGGGCCCTCTGTGCACATCCCCATTCAGCTCTAATTAACGCCTGCTTTGTAGCATGTTTACTTCTCTGTGTGTCTGTCTCTCTCACTAGATTTTGAGGTTCTTAGAGTCAGAGTTAGAGTCCTGTTTGTCTCTGTGTCTCCAGATGCCAGGCTGTGACCTTACTGTGCACACAACAGCCATAAACTCTTTTGGTGAATTGAGATGAAAAGAATGTGGCAGAACTATGGGCTCCATCAAATGCTTTCTCTTAGGAAGGCTGGGGCACTCGCAGCTGCGGGACAAGGGTCAGAAAGGCGAGCTCCCCTGTTTCATCAGTTCCTACTTTCTAATTGCCTGCCACTTTCCTACTGGAAGATTTCCTTTCTCAGTGTGTTGGAATTGTGGCAGTTTGTTCTAAGTTGGCCCTGTGTAGCTCCCCTGTGTGATTGGAATGGCCTTCTCATTGATCGAGATGGTGGCAGAGGTACGAGGCCTTCCAGCCTCCTTCAGACAACCTTCCCAAGACCCAGAAAGTCTAAACCATAGTTTTGGATCCAGAGCATTGCTTTCTAAATTGAGTGAGAGCATAAGACACGCTGTCAAAGGCTCTGTCCACTATCCCACTGCCCCCTGCATGGCCTCTTTGACAGCTTCACAGCAGAACTGGCCCAGCAGCACTGGACATGGGGCAGTTTGAATGGAATTGAATGGGAATGTAGGTGTGGGATGATGTGGGGGGGAAAGACTGCATCATCCTGGATGACTAGGAGGGTCCTAGGTGAGCTGCAAGGGAGTGAAAGAAAGACAAGACGGCGGACGAGGACACATCCCTGGCAGGCCCCCTGTCAGCTTTCAGATCGTGCCTTCAGTGGATTCGAGTGTGGCCTTTACTAGGTTTCATGCTTGTGTTCCGAGGCCACCTACCAAAGGAGAAACTTAATCCCCATGTTGCTCCTATTAAGAGGCCAAGTGGGAGAGAAGAAAGGTAATCTGGCTGTTAAAAGTTCTGGCTTCAGGGCGACACACACCAAGATTTCACTCTTGCTTTGCTGAAGACAAGCCTGGTCTTGCTGCAGAGTTACCTAATGTAACTTTTTTCCCTCTGTGACGCTGTTATTGTTGTTGTCAGCTGCTGTGAGGCGGTCCCCAACTTGTGATGACTGCATGCACAGAGCACTGCCTGTGTCTTCCCTGTGGTGTGTTGCAGATCAGACTACCGTGTTCCATAGAGTTTTCTCTGGAAACCTCACCTTTTGAGGGTCCTAGGACCCCTGATTTGAATCCACCAGCTGCCCGTTGGGTGAAAGATTGACAGTCTCCTTTTGTGCAATTTATCTGGAAACCCATTGGAGAACCAGCTGTGGGTTGATTACAACTCTATGATCCATAACAATAACAAGGTCCCTGGTACACTGTTAACTGAATGGTTAATGGTTCCAGTCCTGCAAGTGCTTCTCAGGAGACAAGCGGTTTCTTCCCATGAAGATTTACAGTCTCAGAATCTAATGAAGGGTTGCCATGCATTGGAATTGACTGGAAGCAAATTCGGTTTTGTTGAGAGGAGTAAAAGCGTCTTCTGTGATCCTGAAACAAACCAAACTCACAGCCATTGTCCTGAGGCCAGCTTGTAGCTGCCCTGTAAGACAGAGTTGCAGTTTCACAGTTTCCAAGGCTGTCAATCTTTACAGTAGTAAACTGCCACACCTTTCACCAGGGGAGTGGCCTGGTGGCTCATTGGTTCAAACGTCACCTTCCTTCCAAGTTAAGCTCAGCGTTTTTATTAGCGTAAGGAGCCTCAGCTCTGGGACCTGCATTGAAAGTCCCAGGCCATGAAGGGCCAGCCAGCATGGCTGGCAAGCTGTAGACTCTGCCTGTAGACCCTAGGAAGTGACTCTTGGGATGATTAGAGCTGCTGGTTCCAGTCAGCCCTCTGAGAAAAGAAAACAACCCTAACCAGATCATATGGCCAGATCAGAGTAATAGACAAAGTTCAGAATTAAGTGCTCTGGAAATCAAGGCACAGAGCAGCAGGTGAGGAAAGGCTGAGGCATTTGGGAGCTCACAACTATACCCCCCCACACACATCTCTCCCCACCCCCTCCCAAGCCAGACATGGAAAGTCAGCTCTCTGTGAGCTGAAGAGGTGCCTCTCAGGTGCTTTGTGGCCTGGTTGCATTGAGGGAGGACAACTCTTGTCACTACTCAGGGACTTAGCTCATTTAGCTTGCTTGGATTCACTCCCTATGGAGGTGTTCTCCTTCTAGGCGGGGCTTGGCTCCTGCCTGCCCCCTCCGGGATTTCCTTGCCCCAGACTCCTCTGCCCTCCTGGGTTCCTACCAGGGGTAGGCAGTGATTGAAATTATCAGTTCAATCTGTTTAGGCTACCATTGTGATGCATCTTTGCTGGATCCCTGACTATGGGCTGAGCCTTTGTGAGAGAGTGGCTTCTGTTTCTCACTAGTGGCAATTGCTGCTGCAGAACCTGGGGTGTCATCAGTGAGGACCGGGGGACTAGACCGGTAATGGGGCCCTCAGTCTCACCTCAGCTGTTGTTACTGCCATGGGCAATCTCTGGTCCATAGCTCCGGTCCATTGCCCACACACACACACACACACACACGGACTCCACCTTCAAGCTTGGCTTCCAAAGTTCCTTACAAATGTGTGCTATGTACTGTTACCAACATATTATGTGGGAAGACTGCTGCCTTGAGCATGAAATAAATTAAAGGCCCCGAAATGAAGACCTTGCTCTTTTTTAAGTGATAGTGAAAATGTGATTATGGAGACATTTTGGCACCCAAGTTACTGGACTGATTGTGCATGGCTTTCTATTTTCCTGTTTCTCTTAAGTTCTCCTGCTGGCTCTCATTTGTTTTACAGGAGTTTTGTGTAGCTGAAGTAATGTGCATGAATATTGCGTAACCTTCGACGTACAGATACAATATTGTAGAAATTATTTAATTGACGATCTGTAATGAGAGGTGCACTGGGTAAGTCGCCTGGGTCACCATTTCTCTCTGTACTTTTACATCACCGGGGATAAGGCTATTGCTGTGAATAGGCCAGTATTGATTTTATTTAAAATTTTCAACATCTGAATGATGTGAGCAGTGATCTGTGAGAAGATACTGTGGAGTTGTCAGCATATCCCCTGCTAACACAAATGCCATTTTAAAAAGGATTTGTTTTTTCTACTAGTACTCACAAAGAGAAGAGAGAATGAAAAGGATTGTGAGAATGTTAAAATTCTCACTGGCCAAAGAAATATGAAGTCACCGCCTTCATTTTACTTTAATTAGTTAAGTTCTTGGAGTTTATGCAATCTGTTATAAAGCTAAAAGAAAGCAGACAAGGAACTTGAGCTGGATGGATAGAACACTTTGTTTTCTAAAGGTAGTAACCTCAATGACCACTTGGGAAAGTCCCTGAAGGTGCTCAGACTTCCCTTAGAAACCCATTTCAGATGCAGCAGCGAGCCCTTAATGCTGCCCTGTTAATGAGTTCCAACCCAGTGGTTTTAAGTTAGCATCATTTAACACAGATTAGACTTTCAAACTTTCAGAGATGCAGTTTCTTGTGGTGACTAAAACCTCCAGTCAAGTGACAAAGAAATGGGGGAGAGAGACATTGGCTAGGCAGCCCCAGAGCGTTCTTTAAAATAGAGTAGACTGGAGACGCATCACCCATCTGCCAGTTTCTTGTACTGTGTGGCTTGCATGTTGCTATCATGCTGTCACTCATGGTGGACAGGTTTCAGTGGAGCTTCTAGACTAAGGCAGAGTAAGAAGAAAAGCCTGGAGAGTTACTTAGGTTTATTCAATGAAGACTCTGTGGATAACAACCGAATATTGTTAAGTACAGTGCTGGAAAAATTAGCTACTTAGATTGTTCCGTTGTTGTTAGTGACATTGAGTTGAGTATGACTCATAATGACTCTATGAACAACAGATCTGAACCCTGCCCTATCATTCTTATCATCACTGACGCTCTTGTGCCCATTGCTGCAGTCATCGTGCCAATCTAGCTCACTGGGGGTCTTCTTCTGTTTAGCTGGCCCTCCACCTTTCCAAACATGATGACCCTCTTCAAGGGATAGCCTCTTCCAGCAACATGTCCCAAGTATGTGAGATGAAGCTTTATCATCTTTGCCTCGAAGGAGTATTCTGGCTGCACTTTTTCCAAGCAGTTGGCAGTCCATGGGATATTCAGTACTCTTCTCCCATACCAAAGCTCAAAGGCATTAATTCTTCTTTACAACTTAGGCTATAAGATAGTATTTTAAAAAAGTCACCAAAATAGACTCAAATATAACAATTTTGAAAATGGTGAAGTGTTGGACGTCATATCATTATGTTGTGAATGGAGCCATCTGATTCAGAGCCAACTTGCTGATGCCGAACAGTAACGAGAGAGCAAACATTGAATTCTATTTGGGAGGTGTAGTGTTTGAGGTGCTTTGATTGCTCATTTCTGAGAGAAGTTTCTAGCAATATCGAAACCATGTAAGGCAGCAGTTGTTGCTTTTAGCTTTCTGCTGTCATGTAAGTTAACAAGTATAAGCAGATGGGCATGGCTGGTTTGGGACAGCTATCTCAGGCCTTGGGGTGGGAACAAGCACACCTCAAGAAACTTCAGCCTTCTTGCCTTTCTAAAGCTGGGATTCAACTTCAGTTCAGATGTAATCGGGGAGCTCAAGGGGAAGAAATCACAGATAGAGCATTCCAGAATCATTGGTACAGGCATGCTACAAGAGGCCCATGAATACAGTGCTGTTCTGCCTGCAGAGTCTTCTAGAAAACTGGCAACAACTGAACTCTTTCAAGCTGGAGGGCTGCTCTGTCCACTCAGCCCTAGCATGAGGGGAGGCCAGGAAGCCACGATGGAGGACCTTGTTTATCATTTCCTGCACAACAGGAAATAGAGAATCACTCACTGGATGTTGCTTTGAATGGAACAAACTAAGTCTGGTTCCAGTTCTGGCAATAGCACTGGGGCAACAGGCAGGATAGAGATGCAAAGAGAGAAAAAGATAAGGCATGAGTTTACTCTCCATTCTGAGAGCAGTGGGAAGACATGAAAAAGGATTTAAAGGGAGTGAGTGGCACATCGTTCTCCAATATGCTTAGATGTGTCAGCTCAAAATGGTAACAATACATTTATTGCCATTCTTAGTACACAATCTCGACTGGAAGCATGTACATCATTCCCATGGAACTCAATAAAGTTCTTTTCAGTCTGATTTTTTAAAAGAAAATACGTTTTATAAACAGTTTCTCCCCTGTCTCCTCCTGAAGATTATGACGAAGAGGAAGCAATTGTGGTTGAGTATTGTGATCCTTCTGCTGAAGAAGACCCTCCCTGGGCTCCAAGATCTTATTTAGAAAAGGTTGTAGCCGTTTAGAATTATACAAAAGACAAGGAAGATGAGCTGTCCTTTCCGGAAGGAGCCATCATTTACATCATCAAGAAGAATGATGATGGTTGGCTTGAAGTTGTTAGGAATGGAGTGAGTGACGGGACTTTTTACTGGAAATTATGTTGAGTGGATCATGCATTACTTTAAGTAAAGCTCAACAGAGCTCTGCTTCTTCACAGGAATAGTTGAGTCTTCCCAGATTGTCAAAAAGCCCCAAGATTCCCCCTCCAGTGAAATGAATGAAGGATATAAATGAAAAAAAAAATGGTCTTTTTGTTGTCATTGTTTATTCCCCAATATTAATACAAAAAACATACTGAGTCAGAAGAATAAATCTGAGTCAGTTTTTCATCCCTGGTAGAGTTTTTCCAAGATGTCATGCTAATGTTGGCAGCTACTGGCCAGACATGTGCCCAGGCCCTGGGCTCTTCTAGACTGGTGTGCCTTAGCTTTGTTTTTCTTCCTGTGTGAGTCCCAGAGAAGGTACAAAAAGAAGCAAAAATCTCCTGCAACTGTCTTCTCAGGAGGTCTCCTCATCCATCCCCTGCAGTCCCACACTCTGGAATGAGGCCATCTCGTTGTAGAACCCTTGCCAGCCTGCACTTGAGTTTCTCCCACAACAGCCTGCTGGCATGACATTGCCATCATTGGGGATAATTCTCTGGGATAGGCAGGGCTTCTGAAAATCCAGGAAAAAGGCCAGTAGATTACTACTTAAAATTGAGAAGAGTGTGGTGTTGATCCCCATTTGGGGACCCTGAAATTCTGAGAGCTTGCCTGGTCAGCCACCCATCCTCCAGAGAGGCACCTTGTGAGAGAGGACAGAAAGTGAATCTGGAGGTTACACCTTTTTCTTAACTAGGGCTTTTGTTTCAAACTCAATACAGAGTAATCTGGAATGCTAGATAAGACAACACTGTCTCCTCTAAAGGCTGACTCCTCTAAACTGACTATGTGCCTTAACTCCTATTTGGGGATTTATTGCTAAAATTTTTTTAAAGGATGATCCACTGCATACCAGGTGATAATGAAAGGATCTGGGAAGTTCTGGTAGCCTAGAAGTAAGGAGTTGTACTGTCAATCCAAAGGCACACAGTTCAAGTCGACCTGCTGCTCTGTGGGAGAAAGGTAAGGAATCTTCTCCCATGTGATTTATAGCCTCTGAAAACCCATTGGATGGTCAGTTATAGGTGTGTTTCAACTTGATAGCATTGAACAACAACAGTCAAAAGATCTGAGAGATCAAGCAGGTCTGTTCTTGATGTCCAGAAGAGAGTTGGCAAAAGAAAATATTAACCCTCTTGCTGTGGCCTCATTGGAAGCCAAGAGAGCATTCAAGGATGGGGGGGGGGGAGGGCGGAGAGAGACAAAGGAAGAAGATTGTCTTACTTACACATACTTAACACATTACAAAAGACAGCACATCATAGCACATCATAGCTAAATTGTGGCTTTTTAAAAACCCCTTGAAACTAGAAGGAGACCCAGTATCTCATATACTGACTGATGAATGTAAAACTCTTCCCCTTGGGGAAAAACATTGTACGTTGTCTCAAAAACTATTTCCATATTAACCAGTTTATCAGTGTATCCTAGAGATTAGATGGTAAATTTAAGCTTATTTTAGGTAGTTCATGGACATAGACATTAAAGTATAGAACGTCATTTAGTGAGAAAATGATTAAATTTAAAATTTTCTTTTAGTCCTTCTAAAAAAAGGAGTTCAATATATGTAGCTCCAGAGAAAATTCTCCCCGTTGATACATCTTAAAACCCTATTAATTAATTTAATTAGTCTCCTTTCAAACAGAGGGTGGTCCTCATCCTCAGATATGTTAACTGGCCACATTGTAAAGCAATAATTTTTTAACAAGACCTTATTTTTATTTCTTGTTCAAGTCCTTTTATTTAAGATATTTATTTATGTTAGCATTACAATAGTCATGCAATAATTCTGATGGGCCAGGAGCTTTTAAAAGTGTTTAATATATGTTGTTGTTGTTGTTATGGGTTGTCAAGTCACCTGTGACCCACAGCAATTCCTATGTTCAGCAGCTCTGAACCCTGCCCTGTCCTGAGCCAGTTTCACAGATTCCAACACATCCACCCTCATTACCTCAGTTACTTTATCAATCCATCTCACCCAGTATCTTCCTTTCCTGCTCTGTCCCCCCACCCTGCCAAGCATAATGGCATTCTCTAAGGACTGGTCCTACCTGGCCACGTGCTCATAGTATGTCAGACAGAGCTTCAAAATCCTTACCTTCAAGGAGAAACTCGGTTTTATCCTCTCCAAGACAGACCTATTTGTTTTCTTGGTGGACTCTGGTATGTATAAGACTCTTCTCTAACACCACAACTCAAAGGCATTGATTCTTCTTTTGCCATCCTTAGTCGTTGTCCAGCTCCCTGATTCTCAACAAGTAATTGCAAAGACCATGGCCTGGATTAGGTGCACTTTAGTTTCTAGACTGACATTATTGCTGAAAAGTTCTCTGGAGAGGCCCTTGACAGCAGATTTTCTCAGTGAAATTCGTCTTTTGGTTTCCTGACAGCTGGTGCCAAGAGTGCTGATTGTGGAGCCGAGCAAGTTAACAACCTTAGTATCTTCTCCATCTATCATGATGATGCCAATTGCCCAGAGGTGAGAATCTTTGTCTTCTTGTTTTTTTAATTAATTTTAATGAAAGTTTACAGAGACTTACTGTTTCCAGTCATTCATTGTTGCACTTTTCTCCCAGCTCACCCTCTCCCCCCAATTCACTCTTCTCTTTGTAAAGAAAAACTCTTTCATTGTTATGCAGTCCCTCCCCCCAAGTCCACTCCACTATGCAGCCTCCACTCTGGACTTCTGTAATGACAAGAATACCCATTCATATATCCCTTTTAAACAGTTCTCTCCCTCATCTGTTTCAATGCAATATACAGCATTCCTCCCCTCCTTTTCTGTCTTCCCTCAACCCTGATGTCAGTCCCAATTTACAACAGTGGCTCTATGCAATATTTGTCCTTTTGTAAGTGAGATATTTCACTCAGGATAATGTCCTCCAGGGTTATCTATTTTGCATAATATTTCATGAGTTCCTTAATTTTCAATGCTGCATAGTATTTCATTGTGTGAATATAGCAGAGCTTCTCTATCCATTCATTTGTTGATGAGCACTTGGGTTGTTTCTAGCTCTTTGCTATTGCGAACAAAGCCACAATAAACATGGGTGTGCATATATCTGCTTGGGTGGCAGTTATGGTTTCTTTAGGGTAAATTCCCAATAGTGGAATTACTGGGTCAAATGCTATTTCTATTTGCAACTTTTTGAAAAAGTGCCATACAGCTTTCCATAGTGGTTGCACCATTTTACACTCCCACCAACAGTGAATAAGGGTTCTAGTTTCTCCACAACCTCGTCAGCATTTGATGTTTGCTGTTCTGTTAAATTTTGCTATTCTTACTGGTGTGATATATCTCATAGCTGTTTTGATTTGCATCTCTCTTAGAGCTACGGATTTTGATTTCTTTATGTGTTTGTTTGCCATCTGAATGTCTTCTTTGATGAAGTTTCTGTTCATATCCTGTGCCCATTTTTCAGCTGGTTTATTTACTTTAATCTTGTTGTGGGGATTGAGTATTGTATAAATTCTAGATATAAGTCACTTGTCAGACATGTCATTACTAAATATTTTTCTCCCAATCTGTGGCTTCCCTTTTTACCCTGATGGAGAAGTTTTTGGATGTGGAAAGGGATTTAATTCTTAGAAGGTCCCATTTATATCTTGTCCTGGTTGTAGATTTTCCAGGATGCTTGGAAGACTGTTTATGTTGTGGATTAAGATGTCTAGAGTTCTTCCAAGCTTTTCTTTAATGAAATGTATAGTCCTTGGTTTCAGTCCTTCATAATCCATTTTGAACTGAGTTTTGTGTATGGAGTGAAGTGTGGATCTTGCTTGAGTTTTCTGCAGATAGTTGTCCAATTTTGCCAGGACCATTTGTTAAAAAGACTGTTGTTTTCCGATTTAACTGATTTCATCTCTTTGTCAAAAATCGGTTAACTGTAGGTAGATGGGCTTATTTCTGTATTCTCAATTCTATTCCATTGATCTAGGTGTCTATCATTGTACCAGTACCACACTATCTTGACCACCACAGCAGTGTAGTAGGATTTGAAATCAGAGTGTGAGATGCTTCCTACCTTGTCTCTCTTTTTAAGGAGCATTTTGCTTATTCTGGGCCTCTTTCCATTCCAAATTAAATTGGAGATTGCCTTTCTCATTTTGTTGAAGAATGGAATTGGTATTTATATTGGGATTGCATTGAACATGTAAATTGCCTTTGGTAGTATTGTCATTTTCATAATATTGAGTCTTCTTATCCATGAGCAAGGGATATTCTTCCACCTCTCCAGGTCTCTTTTTGTTTCTTGTAATAATGTTTTGTAATTTTCTTTGAACAGATCCTTTGTGCTTCTGCTTAGGTTTACTCCTAAGCATTTAATTTTGTGATCAGTTATTGTGAAGGGTATTGTTTTTCTCAGCTCCAGTTCTGTATTCTCTTTGTTACTTTTGAGAAATCCAACTGATTTTTGTATGTTGATCTTGTATCCTGCCACTTTTCTGAATTGGTCAACTATGTCCAGTAGTTTTCTTGCTGAGTCTTTGGGGATTTCTGAGTAAACTATCATATCATCTGTATATAGAGATAATTTTACTTTCTCTTTGCCAATTTGGATACCTCTTATTTCCTTCTCTTGCCTTATTGCTATCACTAAGACTTCTAAAACAATATTGAATAGGAGAGGTGATAGTGGGCATTCTTGCCTAGTTTCTGTTCTTAAAGGGAATGCCTTTAATCTCTGTCCTTTGAGAACAATGTTGGTTTTTGGGTTTGCATATATACTTTTTACTATGTTGAAGAAATTCCCCTCTAATTCTATTTTGTTGAGTGTTTTAATCTGAAAGGGTGTTGTATTTTGTCTAAGACTTTTTTTGTATCAATTGATAGGATCATGTGGTTCTTGTTCTTTGCTTTGTTAATGTGATGAATTACATCGATTGTTTTTCTTTTGTTGAACCATCTTTGGACACCTGTTATAAATCTCACTTCGTCATGGTGAATTATTTTTTATTTTTTTTATGTATCGTTGGATTCTATTGGCCAGGATTTTATTCAGGAGTTTTGCATGTATGTTCACGAGAGATATTGGCCTATAGTTTTCTATTATGGTGGTATCTTTACCTGGTTTTGGTATCAAGGATATGTTTGCTTTATAGACTGAGTCTGGGAAAATTCCATCTTTTTCTAGATTCTGAAATAGTTTATGTATGATTGGTGACAGTTCTTCTGTGAATATTTGATAAAATTCACTTGTAAAGTCATATGGTCTATGACTTTTTTTGGCTGGAAGTTGTTTTATTACCTTTTCAGTTTCTTTTTTTGTAATGGGTCTGTTCAGGTGTTCAATTTTGGTTGGTGTCAGTTTAGGTAGGTTGTACATTTCTAAGTATTTGTCCATTTCCTCTAGGTGTTCATATTTGTTTGAGTATAATTTTTCATAATATTGCAATGTTAGTCTTTTTATTTTAGTTGGTTCTGTTGTGACGTTGCCCATTTCATCTCTTCTGATTTTTTGTGTCTTTTCCTTGTTTTCTTTTATTAGTTTTGCTAGTGGTTTGCTGATTTTATTGATGTTTTGAAAAAACCAACTCCTTGTTATATTGATGGTTTCAATTGTTTTTCTGTTTTCCATAATTTCAGTTGTTTTAGGGGGAATCTGGTTTTCTTGCTGTGTTTTTTCAATTTGTTGGAGATGTTAGGTTAGAGAGTCAATGGTCATTTTTCCTGCTTTTTGATATGTTTGCTTATTGCTATATATTGACCTAGTATTACTGCTTTGGCTGTTTTCCAGAGGTTTTGGTAAGTGGTGTTGAGACTCTTTGTCTTCTTCATGTTGAGTTTCAATCCATATTGAAGACTACAGTTCTTGACCTTTCTACAGCAAGTAATTCAGATCCCCTTCAGTTTCAACAAGCAAGGTTGTGTCATCTGCGTAACATAGGTTGTTAATAAGTCTTCCTCCAATCCTGATGCTGCATCCATCCTCTTTTAGCACTGCTTCCCGAATAATCTATTCTGCATAGAGATTGAAAAGGTATGGAGATGGGATGTATCCCTGATGCACTCCTTTCCTGATTTTGAACCATGTAGTGTTTCTTTGCTCTGTTTTGAGGACTGTTTCCCATTCTGAGTATAGGTTTTACATAAGCACAATTAAGTGTTCTGGGATTCCAGTTCATCTCAAGGTTAGCCATAATTTGTTGTGATCCACACAGTTAAATGCCTTTGCGTCATCAATGAAACACAGATATACATTCCTCTAGTATTCTTTGCTTTTTGCCAAGATCTATCTTACATCAGTGACAATATCTCTAGTGCCATGACCTCTTCTAAACCCCACTTATATTTCTGGTAGTTCTCTATCAATACACTGTTCTAGTCATTTCTGGATTATCGTCAGCATGATTTTGCTTGTATGTGATATGGATTATATTGTTCGATAATTTTCACACTCTGTTGGGTCACCTTTTTTTTTTTTTTTTGGATTGGTAATAAATGTGGATCTCTTCTAGGCACTTGGCAGGTGGTTGTCCTCCAGATTTCTTGGTACAATGTGGTGAGCACATCCAGGGCCGCATCTGTTTGTTGAAATATGTCAATTGGTATTCCTTCAATTCCCGGGGCTTTATTTTTTGCTAATCCTTCAGAGCTGCCTGAATTTCTTCCTTCATCACCATTGCCTCTTGATCATATGTTGTTTCTTTAAATTCTTTTGTGTCAATCAATTCTTTTTGGTATTGTGACTCTGTATACTCCTTCTATCTTCTGTTAATACTTCCTGAATCATTCAATATTTTGCCAATAGCATCCTTAAGTATTGCAACTTGAGGCTTGAATTTGTTCCTAAGTTTATTCATCTTAAGAAATGCTGAGTAAGTTTGTCCTTTTTCATTTTCTGACTCCAGATCTTTGCACATTTTGTTATAATATTTTGCCTTATCTTCCTGACTTGCCCTTAGAAATCTTATGTTCATATCCTTAACTTCTTGATTTTTTTCCCTTTGCTTTGACTTGTTGGCACTTTAGTGCAATAGTCAGTCTCTTTTGACATCCATTTTTTCCTTTTCTTCTTTCTACATCTTTGTAATGATTTTTTGCATTCTTTATGGAAGATATTCTTGATATTTTCCCATAGCTCATCTGGTCTTCGTTCATTAGTGTTCAAGACCTCAAACCTGTTCCTGAGTTGGTTTTTAAATCCAGGAGGGATAGACTCAAGATTAAATTTTTATTCTGGTAGATATGATTTGACTTTCTTTAACTTTAATTTTAACTTGCATATGAATAATTGATGGTCTGTTCCAGAATCAGCACCTGGCCTAGTTTTCACTGCTGATATTGAACTTCTCACAGATATAATCAGATTCCTGTGATGCCATCAGGTGAAATCCATGTATATAGCCTGCTTATAAAAGGTATTTGCTATGAATAAATAATTGATTGTGCAGAATTCTATTATTCTATCCCCAGCCTCATTTCTGTCCCTGAGTCCATGTTTTCCTTCTACTGATCCTTCTTCCTGCTTCCCAACTTCTACATTCCAGCCACCTGTTATTATTATTAATGAATCTTGGTTGTATGTTTAATCGATTTCTGAGTGCAAAAGTTGGTAGAAACCATCTATTTCCTCCTCTTTGGCTTTGGTTTTTGGTGCACAAATTTGAATGATAGGACATTAACAGGATTTCCTTGTATGATGTTGCTGTTGTTGTTATGTGCAGTCAAGTCCCTTGCTACTCATAGCAACCCTATGTACAACAGCCCTAAACTCTGCTCTGTCCTGTGGCAATCGCACTGTCTCTGACACTCCCATCCCGATTACCCCAGTCACTGAATCAATCCACCTCATAGAGGGCCTTCCCCTCTTGTGCCATCCCTCCACCCTCCCAAGCATGATATCCCTCTCCAAGGACCGGTCTCTCATTACAACATGTCCAAAGTATGTTAGATGGAGCCTCAGAATCCTTGCCCCCAAGGAGCTGCTCGGTTTAACCCTTTCCAGGATGAATCTGTTTGTTTTCCTAGCAGTCCATGGTATTCTCAATACTCTTCTCCAGCACCACAGCTCAAAGGTATAGATTCTCCTTCTATCCTCCTTAGTCATTGTCCAACTCTCTGATTCATAACAAGTGATTGCAAAGACCATGGTCTGTATCAGATGCACCTTGGTCTCCAGAGTGACACCATTGCTCTTCAGTACTTTGGAGAGGCCCCTAACAGCAAACTTTCCCACAGCAATACGACTTTTAATTTCCTAGCTACTGGTGCGAAGAATGTTGACCGTGGAGCCAAGCAGACTAAAGTTGTTAACAATCTCAATCTCTTCACCATTTATTATGATGCTGCCAATTGGTCCAGTGGTGAGAATCTTTGTCTTCTTGACACTGAGCCTCAATCCATACTGAAGGCTGCAGTCCTTGACCCTCTGCAGCAAGCATTTCAGGTCCTCCTCAGTTTCAGCAAGCAGGGTTGTGTCATCTGCATAAGGCAGATTGTTGATAGATCTTCCACCAATCTTGACCCCACATTTCTCCTCATAGAGCCCAGCCTCCCAGATAATCTGTTCTGCATACAGGTTGAAAAGGTATGGAGACAGAACACATCCCTGGTGTCCACCCTACCCAATTTTGAACCATGCAGTGTTTTCTTGCTCTGTTCTGATGACTGCCTCTTGGTCCAAGTATAGGTTTCTCATTAGCACAATCAAGTGTTCTGGGATTCCCATTTTTCTCAGAGTCAGACTGTAGCTCACAATATTATATTTCAAGATGGATCTAGAAATGACCTTTTTAACTATGAAAGTGAACCTATTTTTGGTCACCTTTTCATGTCCAGTGTAGTTGATCATATGATTGTCTGATTTAAAATGGTCTCATGCCAATCCATCTCATTTTGCTAATTCTAAATATGTCAATATTTATGTGTTCCATTTCTTTCTTAATGATGTCCAGTTTTCCTACATTCATGCTTCTCACATTCCACATTCTAATCATTAGTTTCTTCTTACAACTGTTCCTTCTCCTTTGTGTTTCCAAATTTGAAGACTTAGCCATATCTGTTGCCATATCTGTTAATCTACTCTAAGTGTGCTCTCTTGAACACAGGGGGTTTGCTTTGTTTTGTTTTTAATATTAGTTTATTTACAAAATATGAACACATTGTTTTTCACACTAGGTCTTTCCCATTTTCTTCACTTCCCCCATCAAATTGTACAACCCTATGATTAACTCCCACCTGCCCATCCTCAACCCTCTGCTTTACCCTCTCCCTTTTGGATCCTCATACTCATTCTACAATAATGGTTTTATACAATGTTTGTCCTTATGGGACTGAGTTGGTTCCCTTGGCATAATACCCTCCAGTCCCTCCCAAGCTAGGTAGTAATTTACAAAATCTTTGCCCCCACATGCTACATAGTTTTCCATTGTGTGAATGTACCATAATTTCTCAATTCATTCAGCTGTGGTTGGAAATCTGGGCTCTTTCCATGTTCTTGTGATTGTGAATAATGCTACTATGAACTCTGGTGTAGAAGTCTCCATTTGAGTCTCAATTCTCATTTTCTCAGTGTGTATTCCAAACAATGGGATAGCTGGCTCATATGGAATTTTTATGTTCAGCTTTTTGAGGAAGGACCTAACTGCCTTCCAGTTGTACCATTTCACAATTCCACCAATGTACCAATGGTTGTACCATTTTACAATCCCACCAGCAATATATAAGAATGCCTATGTTGCTACATCCTCTCCCACATTTATTGCTTTCTGTCCTATTAAACTTTGTCACTGCTACTGAAGTGCAAGTTTTGAGGGCCTGTTATATTTCAGAAGTGTATGGCCAATCTTTCTTCCTAGTCTGTCTTAATTTGCATACTTAGTTTTAAAACAGTATCTGTCAGACACACATTTTACCATAAGAAACAGATGAAAGACACTTCCCTTACAGAAGTAACCAATGCATTCTGTGTCTCCCTGCTCCCCACCCCTCATGTGTGTGCCTTGTCCCTTTCCTTTCCCTGCTGCATCAGCATCCCTTGCACTCCTGCCTACTCCATCCAGCACCTCCCTCCCCCCATCCACTCCTTGATATTATGGCTTAGGCCACAAGTCACTTCTGTGATGTCTTGAACCTCTTATATTAACCCATTTAAAAGGAAGCTCTGGTGGCTTAGTAAATAAGGGATTTGGTTGCTAACCCAAAGGCAAATAGTTTAAATCTACCAATTGATTTTCATAAAAATAAGTAATCTCCTTTCCTGTGCTTTACTACTTCTAAAAACCCATTAGAGCATCAGCTATAGAATAAGTCCCCACCCAGTGATAAGTGAGTGAATAAACCATTTAATCATCATAACGATTATCATTCACTCACTGCTATCAAGTCAGTTCCAACTGTAACTACCTTCCATCAGGCTTCTGAGACTGTAAATTGAAATAGAAGATGACTGCCCATCTTTTTCCTTCAGTGCCACTGACAGCTTTGAACTACCAGAGATAATTGACTTTTAGGTTAGCACCACAACTAACTATGGTATACTCCATCAGAGCTGAGGGCGTCTCACATGGGGGCCTCACTAACTACCTGGGAGACCAAGGGATGAGCTTTCAGTATAGCTCTTATTCCAGTCAGGTCCAAATTCATTCAGCCATTAGAATGCAGTCAGATCTTTTTCTTTCTCAGAACTTCTGCTTCCTCATCTTTAACAGGTTATTGTTTAGATTGCTGTCGAGTTGAGCACAACTCATTGCTACCCTATGAACAAAAGTCCTGAAGCCTTTCTATGACTATCGTCATTTATTAAAGTTCATAGAGTTTTCAGAGGAATGTTGTTTTGGAAGTGGATGCCCCTTCTGCAGCTTTAAAATAGAAGCTAGTAAGGAAAGCCTACCTTGCTGGACTACTGGAAAGAGAAGCTAAACAGTGACAGTGTAAAAATGTATCCAGATGTCCCTTTAAGTAGAAGAAAGGGAGTAGCCTTTTCAGACACAGAATTGATTCACACATACACTATTGTTTGTTTACTGTGGCGAGAGCCTTAGCAGATTATTTTGGGAGCCACATGGACCCTGTCTGTAAAATAGGAATTAAAATCTGAGCTCAAAGAGTTTTGATCTATATGTGGTCCAAGAACCTTTAGAAATAGGTTTAGAAGTTGTATTGTTAAGGGAATTATTTTCAAAAGTGAAAATGAAAGGTATCATGTTCTTGACGTCAAAACTTTCTACATTTGAAAAATACATTCTTAGATGAGAATTGTAATTTGTGAATTGTTGTTTATGTGCCGTCAAGTTGAGTATGCCTCGTAGTGACCGTATGAACAATAGCTCTGAACCCTGTTCTATCTTGAGTCAATCTCACTGTTTCTGACACACCTGCCTCCATTGCCACAGTCACTGTATCAATCCATCTTATTAAAGGTCTTCCTCTCCTGTGCTGACCCTCCACTCTTCCAAGCATAATGTACTTCTCTAAGGCCTGGCCCCTGCAGACATCATGTCCAAAGTACGTGAAATGGAGTTTCAAAATCCTTGCCTCTAGGAAGCAACCTGGTTTCACCCTCTTTAGGACAGACCTGTTTGTTCTTTTGGCAATCCATAGTATGCTCAGTACTCTTCATCTTCATCCGTACAACAACTCAAAGGCATGTATTCTTTTTCTGTCATTCTTATTGTCCAGATCTCAAATGCCTAACAAGCAATTGAGTAAATCATATTCTGGATCAGGTGCATTGTTAGACTTTAGCACTCTGGTGAGGTCCTTAACAGCAAATTTTCCCAATGAAACTAATCTTTTGGTTTCCCGATTATTTGTGCCAAGAGTGTTGTGGAGTTTGTCTTTCAATACGGTTTTTCTACTGTAGATGACCGAGATGTGGAAGGACGTGACTGAGAGTGATACGTGTCAAAGCGCCTATCTACAAAGGAATGGGCTATCTACCATTGCAGAGGGGACAGGCCAGTCTTAACAATCTACAAGAGGGTTGGCTAGTCTCACTGGTAATTAGAAGAGCTCTAGATGGAGAGAGAAAAATCTTTTCCCACCAGAAGAGATGGAATTCTTCCCCCAGGCACAGAAGTGAGACCTTCATCAACCTAGTAAAAGTAGGACACATTTTGGGTTGGCAGCAGCAGCAGTGGATGAACTGGAGGATTGATGTGAGATGAAACTTTGGAGTAGGGAAGAAGCCAATAGTGGCAGGACTGAGGACTTGAGAACATTTAGAGTCACTCAGCTTGGGGCTTAGGTGCCTGTGTGCACATTTTGGGGACTGTCCTGACTCTATTATGTTATTAATATAAATTATAAAATTTTTACTTCCACAATATGGGTCTGTGTGGTCTGGGAACAATCATATCAGATATTGTACCTAGTAAAGCAGTAAGATTGGTGTTGAGATGAATAGAAAGAGGCATGGGAGTGTGGGGTACATGTCTGGCCTCTTGGGAATTAGTCTGGTGTTATTGTTGCTGTGGATAGGAATAGTTTCCCTCTGTGAAGTTGGTAAAGGTCAGATATGATGCTCTCCATGTGGCCTTTACTCTTTTTATAGGTGTTGATCATGGATTCAAACAAGATGAAATCAATAACAACTTCAATCTTTTCTTCATCTATCATGATGCTGCCTGTTGGATTGGTGGTAAGGATTTTTTTTTTCCTGATGTTGAGATTCCATATTGATGGCTGCAGTCCTTAATCTTCTGAGCAAACACTTCACATACTCCTCAGTTTTGGAGAGCAAGATTACATCATCTGCACCATACAAGTTGTTTGTTATTTTTTAAATACTAGTTTATTTACAAAATTTGAATACATTGCTTTTGAGAACAGATTTGAGTCTTCTTCTGATCCTGATGCATCATTCTTCTTGATAAAGTCCAGCCTCCTGAATGATCTGTTTTGCCAATAGATTATGAAGAAAGGATACAGTCTTGACACACTTCTCGATTTTTAATCATGCAGAGGTTTTTTTTTCCCTTATTCAGACAATAGTTTCCTGATCTGGATATAGGTTTCCCAGGGGCATAATTAAATGTTCTGGGATTCCCTTTTTTCTCAAGGTTAGACACAATTTGTTGTGATCCACACAATTGAATGCCTTTGCACAGTTGTTAAAGCACAAATATAGATCCTTCTGGTACTCTCTACTTTCAGCCAAGATCCATATGACATCATCAATGATATTCCTAGTGCCATGGCCTCTGCTAAACCCACAGCTTGTATTTCTGGAAGTTTTCTGTTAATGTACTATCCGAGTAATTTTTTGGGTAATCTTCATCAAGATTTTGCTTGCATGTGATATCAGAGACATTTTTCAATAATTTCTACTTTATTCTACTGGATCATCTTTTTCTATGAATGGGAATAAATATGGGTCTCTTCCAGTCAGTTGGCCAGGTAGCTTTTCTCCAGATTTTACTTGTTTTCACAACCTCCTGAGCACATCGACTGCTGCATCCATTTATTGAAATGTGTAAATTAATATTATATAAATTCCTGGGATCTTATTTTTGCCTAATCCTTCAAAGTAGCTTGAACATCTTCCTTTTACCATTGGTTCTTGGTCATATGCTACTTTCTGAAATGGTTATGTGTTAGTAAATTTTTTTTTTGGTACAATGACTTTATGTATTTCTCCCTTCCTCTTTTGATGCTTCCTTTATCATTCAAGGTTTTGACCATAACATCTTTCAATACTTCAAGTTGAAGCTTGAA
This sequence comes from Elephantulus edwardii, assembly GCF_000299155.1. NCBI lineage: Eukaryota > Metazoa > Chordata > Mammalia > Macroscelidea > Macroscelididae > Elephantulus > Elephantulus edwardii. The sequence continues at coordinate 3,799,064 of NW_006399974.1, read as the reverse complement.
TTTGTCCTTAAGTTCCTGCAGCATGAAAATATCAAGTGAATTCTTCCCTTCTGATTTTCTGACTCCAGTTCTTTGCTCACTTTACTTTATCTTCATGATTTGTCCTTTAAAATCTTCTGTTCAACTCTTTAAATTCCTCATTTCTTCTTTTTGTTTTGGCTTTTCAGGATTCTATTGCAATATTCAGAGTGTCTTCTGACATTTGTTTTGGCCTTTCCTTCCTCCTCTGTCTTTGTAATGACCTTTTAACTTTCTTCATGTATGATACCCTTCATATCCCACAGCTCTCATCTGGTCTTCATTCATTAACATTCAATGCCTTAATCCTGTTCTTGAGAAGGTTTTTAATTCATGCGGGATAAACTCAAGCTCATATTTTAGTTCTTTTTATTTTAGATTTTATTTTTATTGTATTATTTTTACGTACACCGTCAAATCAGATCTGACTGGCACAGGAGGAGATTGCCCCTCCTTCTCCAGCAGAGCATTTGGTGGATTTGAACCGGTGCTGGAGAAGAGTACTGAATGTGCCATGGACTGCCAAGAAAACAAACAGATTCATCCTAGAGAGGGTTAAACCAGGCTGCTCCTTGGAGGCAAGGATTCTGGTGCTTCACCTGACATACTTTGGACATGTTGTAAGGTGAGACAGGTCTTTGGAGAGGGACATCATGCTGGGCAGAGTGGAGTGTCAGCGCAGGAGGGGAAGACCCTCTATGAGGTGGATTGATTCAGTGACTGGGGTAATTGGCATGGGTGTGTCGGAGTCAATGAGATTAGCACAGGATAGAGCAGGGTTTATGGCTGTTGTACATAGGGTCGCTATGAGTCGCAAATGACTCGATGGCACATAACAACAACAACAACCTCTGGGATTGCAGTGCAGTGTCTTGCATATTTTAGTTCTTATGAATTTGTTTTCATTTTTTTTAACTTCAGTTTTAATTTGCATATGAGTAGTTGATGGTCAGTTCCACAGCCAGCACCTGGTTTGTTTTTCACAGCTGATATTGAGCTTCTCCAACAATTCTATGTATTCAGATGTAATGAATCTGACTCAAGTGTAGTCCTTCAGGTGTGGCCCATGTGTATAGTCACTGTGTTTTTTTAAAAGGTACTTGTAATTAACAAATCATTGTACAAAATTTTATCATTATGTCTCTAGACTCATTTCTGTGACCAAGACTATTTTTTCCAACTACCGATCTTTCTAGATTCTTGTTCCCAAATTTTGTATTCCAGGCATCAATTATATTTTTATAATTTTTAATTGTAATGTAAAAAGTTACAAAATATTTGGATTTCCATTCATTCATTGTTGCACATTTTCCTCCCTACCCCCTGAGTTCACATTTCTCTTTTAAAAATTCATTCATTATTGCACAATTTCCTCCATCTCTCATCCCCCTCACCAGTCCACTTTGCTATGCATCTCTTTTCTGGCCTGTTGTCATACAAATAATGCCTAATCATATATCCCTTTTAAACAATTATTTTCCTCATCTGTTCCAAAGAAGTGTTTCTTATTTATCCTCTCTTTTTTTTTTTGTTTTCCCTCACCCCCAATGTCTGTCCTGATTTATAACAGTGGGATTATGCAGTATTTGTAATGTTGTAACTGAGATATTTCACTCATCATAATGTCCTCCAGGGTCATCCATTTTGTATAATATTTTATGAGTTCCTTCTTTTTCAATGCTGTGTAGTATTCTACTGTGTGTGTGACAACTTCTCTAACCATTCATTTTTTGATGGGCACTTGGGTTGTTTCCATCTCTTTGCTACTGTGAACAATGCAGCAACAAACATGGGTGCATATATCTGTTTGAGTGGCAGTTCTAGTTTCTTTAGGGTATATTCCTGGTAATAGAATTGTTTGGTCAAATAGTATTTCTATTTTCAGCTTTTTGAGAAAGTGCCATACTGCCTTCCCAAGTCGTTGTGCCATTTTGCATTTCCACCAACAGTGAATAAGGGTTTCAATTTCTCCACAACCTTGCCAGCATTTGTTGTTTGCTGTTCTGTTGAACTTTGTTATTGTTACTGGAGTGAGATGATATCTCATAGTTGTTTTGACTTGCATCTCTTTTAGAGTTAGGGATTTTGAACATTTCTTCATGTGTTTGTTCACCATCTGAATGTATCTGCTCATATCCTGTGCCCATTTTGCAATGATCTTTATTCTGTTGAGGTGTTGGAGTATTCTATAAATTGTAGAAATAAGTCCCTTATCACATATGTCATTACCAAGGGTTTTTTGTTGTTTTGTTGTTTTAGTCTCTGGCTTCCCTTTTTACCATCTTGGAGAAGTTTTTTTTATGTGCATAGGGATTTTGTTCTCAAAAGGTCTTATTCATGTATTGTATTCTTTCCTGGTTGTACGTTTTTCAGGATGCTTGGAAGACTGTTCATGTTGTATATGAGGGTTTCTAGAGTTCTTCCAAGCTTTTCTCTGATTAAGTTTATAGTCCTTGGTTTTACTCCTAGGTCCTTGATCCACTTTGAGTTGTTTTTTGTAAATGGTATGAGGTGTGGGTCTTCTTTAAGTTTTCTGCAGAATGTTTTCCAATTTTGTCAATATCATTTGTTAAAAGAGGCTTTTGTTTCTCCACTTAACTGATTTAAACTGCTTGTCAAAAAATTGATTGGAGTCAGAAAATCAAAAGGGCCAAACTCACTCAGCATTTCTTAAGCTCAAAGAACTGAAGAACAAATTCAAACCTCGAGTTGCTATACTTAAGAATGCTTTTGGCAGAATATTAAGTGATTCAGGAAGTATTTCAAGAAGATGGAAAGAGTATACAGAATCACAGTTCTGAAAGGAATTGGCAGGCACAGAAGAATTTCATGAAACAACATTTGAGCAGGGGCCTATGATGATGGAGGAAGTTCAAGCTGCTTTGAAGGAATTAGCCAAAAAATAAGGCCTCGGGAAATGGTGGTATACCAACTGACATATTTCAACTAACAGATGCTGCCCTAGATGTGCTTACTAAGTTGTGTCAAGAAATCTGGAGGAAAACCACTTGGCCAATTGGCTGGAAGAGATCTATATTTGTTCCCATTCCAAAGAAAGGTGATCCAACAGAGAGCAGAAATTATCGAACAATATTATTAATATCACATGCAAGCACGATTCTGCTGAAGATTATAAAAAAATGACTGGAACAACTATCAACAGAGAACTCCAGAAGTGAGGGCTGGGTTTAGAAGGGGTCGTGTTACTAGGGATATTGTAACTAATGTTAGATGGATCTTGGCTGAAAGCAGGGAGTACCAGAGAAATGTCTGTGTTTCATTGATTATGCAAAAGCGTTTGACTGTGTGGATCACAACAAACTGTGGCCAATTCTGAGAAGAATGGGAATCCCAGAACACTTGATCCTATGAGAGGTGTGGCATCATGATTGGAAGAAGATTCATCAACAATCTGTATTATGCAGATGACACAACTCTGCTGAAACTGAGGAGGACCTGAAGCACTTGCTGCAGAAGATCAAGGACTGCAGTCTTCAATATGGATTGAGGCTCAATATCAAGAAGACAAAGATTCTCACCACTGGGCCAATTGGCAGCACCAGGATAGATGGTGAAGA
>NW_006399974.1:3792769-3795368 GCF_000299155.1 Elephantulus edwardii | reverse complement strand
ATGGGAAAGTCTGCTGTTAGGACCTCCCCAAAGTACTGAAGGGCAATGATGTCACTCTGGAGACTAAAGTGCACCTGATGCAGACCATGGTCTTTGCAATCACTTGCTATGCATCAGATAGCTGGACACTGGCTAGGAAGAATTGATGCCTTTGAGCTGTGGTGTTGGAGAAGAGTATTGAATATACTGTAGACTGCTAAGAAAACAAATGGTTCACCCTGGAGAGGGTTAAATGATGTTGTTCTTCAGAGGCAAGGATTCTGAAGCTTCATCTGACATACTTTAGACATGTTTCAAGGAAGGACCAGTCCTTGGAGAAGGACATCATATTTGGGAGGGTGGAGGGACAGCACAGGAGGGGAAGACCATCTCTGAGGAGGGTTGATTCAGTGACTAGGGTAATCAGAGTGGGTGTGTCATAGACAGTGAGATTGGCACAGGATAGAGCAGGGTTTAGGGGTGTTGTACATAGGGTCGTTATGAGTTGCAGGTGACTTGACTGCATATAACAACACCAACAACATAGGTAGAGGAGATGGTTTCTGAGTTCTCAATTCTATTTCATTGACCTGTGTCTGTCACTGTACCATGTTGTCTTGACCACTACAGCTGTGTAATAGCATATGAGATCAGGGAGTGAGATGTCTCTTACTTTTTTTTTCTCTTTTATAGGAGTGCTTTGCTTATTCAGGTTCTCTTTCCATTGCAGATGAAATATTGCCTTTTCTATCTCATTGAAGAATGGAATTGGTATTTGTATTGGCATTGCATTGAACTTGTAGATTTCGTTTGGTAGAATCATCATTTTCACAATATTGAGTGTTTCTATCCATGAACAGAAGATCAAGGAATGTAGCCTTCTGTATGGATTGTATCAATATCAAGAAAACAAAGATTTGTACCACTTGACCAATAGACAGTATCATGATGGATAGAGAGGAGATTGAAATTGTCAACAGCTTCATCTTGTTTGGATCCACAATTAACCCCCTTGGTACTAGGTGTCAGGAGATAAGGAGACACATTGCACTGAAAAATCTGCAGTTAGAGACTTTTCCAAATTTTTGAGGAATAATGATGTCAGTTTGAGGGCTAAAGTGTGTCTGATTCAGGCCATAGTATTTCTGATTACTAGCTATGCATTTGAGACCTGGATAATAAACAAGAATGACAGAAGAAGAGTTTAGGCCTTTGAGTTGTGGTGTTGGAGAAAAGCATGGAACATCCCATGGATATCCAAGAGAACAAACAGATATGTCTTGGAGAGGTTGAAGCTTGAGTGCTCTTTGGAGGAAAGAATGATGGCCTCACATACTTTGGACATATTGCTAGAAGGTGCTATTCCTTGGAGAGGGACATGATGTTGGGAAGGGTGGAGGGTCAGCAAAGGAGAGAAAGACCCTCAACCAGGTGGACTGGTACAGTAACTACTGCAATGGGCTTTTGTGTGTCAGGAAGTGTAAGGATGGTGTATTACAGGACTGGGTTCAGATATTTTGTTCAGAGGGTCGCTATGAGTCATACTCGACTTGATGGCACTTAACAACATCCACAAGCTATGATGGATTCAAGCTATGGTCTATACTTCCATTTCTCCAGATCTCTTTTTGTTTCTTGTATTAATGTTTTGTAATTTTCTTTGAAAAGCTCATTTTTGTCTCTAGTTAGATTTATTCCCAAGTATTCAATTTTATGGTTAACTATTGTGATGGATATTGTTTTTCTTAGCTCCATTTCTGTAATCTCCTTGTCACTGTAGAGAAATCCAATTGTTTTTTTTGTATGTTGATCTTATATCCTGCCACTTTGCTGAATTGGTCAACTATGTTCAGTAGTTTTCTCACTGAGTCTTTAGTGTTTTCTAAGTATACTCTCAAATCTGCATATAGAGATAATTTTATTTCCTCTTTGCCAATTTGGATATCTCTAATTTCCTTCTCTTGTTTTACTGCTATCACTAAGACTTCCAATACAGTATTGACTAGATGAACTGATAGTGGGCATCCTTGTGTAGTTCCTGTTCTCAAAGGGAATGCCTTTAATCTCTCTCCATTGAGAGATGTTGGCCTTTTGTTTTGAGTATATTCTTTTTTAATATGCTGAGGAAATTCCCCTCTATTCCTTTTTTGTTGAGTATTTTAATCAGGAAAAGGTGTTGGATTTTGTCAAAGATCTTTTCTACATGAATTGATAGGATCATGTGGTTCTTGTTCTTTGCTTTGTTAATATAATGAATTACATTGATTGTTTTTCTTATCTTGAGCCATCCTTGCATACCTGTTATGAATCCTACTCGGTCATGGTGAATTATTTTTTTTATATGATGTTGGATTCTATTGTTTGTTGTTGTTGTTATGTGCCGTCGAGTCGATTTCGACTCATAGCGACCCTATGCACAACAGCCCTAAACCCTGCTCTATCCTGCGCCAACCGCACTGCCTCTGACACACCCATCCAATTACTTCAGTCACCGAATCAATCCATCTCATAGAGGGTCTTCCCCTCCTGCGCTGTCTCTCCACCCTCCCAAGCATGATGTCCCTCTCCAAGGACCCATCCCTCCTGGCAACATGTCCAAAGTATGTCAGACGAAGCCCCA
>NW_006399974.1:3743482-3790224 GCF_000299155.1 Elephantulus edwardii | reverse complement strand
GGAGGGTGGAGGGACAGCGCAGGAGGGGAAGGCCCTCTATGAGGTGGATTGATTCAGTGACTGGGATAACCGGGATGGGAGTGTCAGAGACAGTGAGATTGGCACAGGACTGAGCAGATTTTGGGGCTGTTGTACATAGGGTCGCTATGAGTCGCAAGCGACTCGACGGCACATAAAAACAACAATGTTCATGAGAGATATTGATCGATTGTTTTCTATTTGGTGGTGTCTTTATCTGGCTTTGGTATCAAGGATATATTTGCTTCATAGAACAAGTCTTGGAGAATTCTATCTCTATTTTCTGAAATGGTTTATGTAGAATTGGTGACAGTTCTTCTCTGAATGTTTGATAAAATTCACTTGTAAAACCAGCTCGTCCAGGGCTTTCTCCCCACCCACCCCAGAAGTTTTATTATCTGTTCAATTTCTTCTTTTGTAATGGGTCTTTTCAGGTGTTCTAGTTTGGTCTGTGTCAGTGTAGATAGGTTGCAAGTTTGTAAGTGTTTGTCCATATCCGCTAGGTTTTAATATTTGTTTGAGTATAGTTTTTCATAATATTCCATTGTTAACCTTTTTATTTTAATTGGTTCTGTTGTGGCATTGCCCCTTTCTTCTCTTATTCAGATTATTGGTGTCTTTTATTTCTTTTCCTTTGTTAGTTTTGCTAGTGATTTGTAGATTGCATTGACCTTTTTGAAGAACCAAATCCTGGTCTGGTTGATGGTTTCAATTATTTTTCTGTCTTCTATTTAATTTACTTTTCCCCTAATTTTTACAGTTTTAGGGTTTTCAAAGAGAGTTGAGTTTTCTTTCTGTTCTTTTTCAATTTGTGGGAGATGTTGGGTGAGAGAATCAATTATCCTTTTTTTCTTGCCTTTTGATGTGTTTGCTTATTGGGTTGTTTACCTTTATCTTGTTGTGGTGATCGAGTATTCTATAAATTCTAGATATAAATCCCTTATTAGGCATGTCATTATAGGCTTTCCTTTTTTATAAAATTTTGTTTTTTATTTCCTTCAGCTTAAGAAATGTTGAAAGAGTTCACACCTTTTGATTTTCTGACTCCAGTTCCTTGCACATTTTATTATAATACTTTACCTTGTCTTCCCTACCTGCCTTTGAAATCTATTCAGCTCCTTAACTTCTTGATTTTTTCCCTTTGCTTTGGCTTCTCGAGGCTCTAGTGCAATATTCAGAGTTCCTTCTGATACCCATTTTGGGCTTTTCTTCTTCTGCTTTCTTTGTAATGACTTTTTGCCTTCTTCATTAATGATGTTCTTTGATATCTTCCCACAGTTCATTTGGTCTATCCTATCAGGTGAAATCCATGTTTAGCCTACATATATGTTCCGTATAAAAAGTATTTGCTATGAGTAAATCACTGATTGTTTAGAAATCTACCATTCTAACCCCAGCCCCATTTCTGTCACTAAGTTAATATTGTTCCACTACTAATCTTTTTTCCTGGTTCCGAACTTACACTTTCCAGTCACCCATTATTATTAATGCATCTTGGTTAGATATTCAATTGATTTCTAACTGCAACAGTTGGTAGAAATCATATATTTCCTCCTCTTTGGATCTGATTGTTGGTACATAAATTTGAATGATAATGGAAAGACTTTGGAAAAAATAAAGTTTCAGGAATTGGTGGAATACCAATCGACATATTTCAACAAACAGATGTGGCCCTGGACGTACTCACCACATTGTGCCAAGAAATCTGGAGGACAACAGACTTGAAGAGATCCACATTTATTCCCATTAAAAAAAGTGATCCCACAGAGTGTAGAAATTATTGAACAATGCCACTACTACCACACATTAGCCAAATCCTGCTGAAGATCATTCAGAAATGACTGGAAGAGTACATTTACAGAGAACTACCAGAAACACAAGCTGTACTTAGAAGACGTCATAGCACTAGAGACATTATTGTCAATGTCAGATGAATCTTAGCTGAAAGCAAAAAGTACCAGAGGAATGTCTATCTTTTCTTGCAGTTTCAGTGACTATACAAAGGCATTGACTCTGTGAATCACAACAAATTGTGGCTTACCTTGGAGAAAATCGGGATCCTAGAACACTTGATTGTGCTTATGTGAAACCTATACTTGGACCAGGAAACAGTCCTCAGAACAGAGCAGGGGAACACTGCATGGCTAAAAATCAGGAAAGGAGTACATCAGGGATGCATCCTGTTCTCCATACCTTTTCAATCTATATGCAGAACAGATCATTCAGGAAGCAGGGCTTTAAGCAACAGCAGGATAGGAGATAGAATCATTAACAACCCACTTTATACAGATGACACAACTTTGCTTACTGAAACTGAAAATCTAAAGGGCTTGCTGCAAAAGGTCAAGGACTATAGTCTTCAGTGTGGACTGAAGCTCAACAACAAGAACACAAAGATTCTAACCACTGAAACAATTAGCAGCACCATGATAGATGAAGAAGAGATTGAGCTTGTTAACAATTACAGCTTCTTCTGTTCTACGTTCAACACTCTTAACACCAGAAATCAGGAAATCGAAAGACAAATTGCATAGAGAAAATCTGTCAAGGATCTCTCCAGACTGCTGAAAAGCAAGAATGTTAGTCTAAAGATTAGGGTGTGCCTAATTCAGGATATGGTCTTTGCAATTACTTGCTATGCACCAGAGAGCTAAACAATGACTAAGGATGACAGAGGAAGAATTGATTCCTTCAAATTGTGGTGCTGGAGAAGAGTCTTGAACATACCATGGACTGCCAAGAAAAAAAAATAGGTCTGTCTTGAAGAGGATAAAACCAAGTTTCTCCTTTGAAGCTCAGATTTTTTTTAATTCTTTCTCACATATGTTGGGCATGTGGCCAGGAAAGACTAGTCCTTGGAGATGGACATCATGCTTGGAAGGGTACAGGGACAGAGCAAGAAAGGAAAATCCCTGATGAGATGGATTGATACAGTGACTGGGGCAATGGGTGTTGGTATGTTGGAATTGGTGAGACTGGCTCAGGACATGGCAGGGTTCAGAGCTACTGTACATAGGGTCACTATGGGTCACAAGTGACTTGATGGCACAACAAAAGCATCATTTTGTGCATAGATATTTATTATGGTTATGTCCTCTTGTTCTATTGACCTTTTAAGCATTATATAGCAACCAACCTTGTCCTTTGTGATGGTTTTCACACTGAAATAAATTTTATCAGATTACTATTTCTATTCCTGCTTTTTTCTGGTTGCCATTTGCTTGGTATATTTTTTCCTCCACACTTTTCTTTTTAGTCTTTCTTTATCTTCATTTTTCAGGTGTGTCTCTTGTAGACAGCATATTTGTTGTTGTTGTTGTTGTTTTAATGCAATCTGTTATTATTTTTCTCTTCAGTGGTTCACTCAAACCATTCATATTCATTGTAATTATTGAGAGGCAAGGGATTATTGTTATAATTTTGTTGAGTTCTTTTTGGTGTTTCTGCTTTCTCAGTGTTCTTAAGAACTTTCTCAATGTTTCCTGAAACACTCATCTTGTTTTTGCAAAGTCGCATAAGTTCTCCTTTTCTGAGACTATCTTGATCTCTCCTTCATATTTGATTGATAGTTTTACTGTGTACAGTATTCTTGGTTGACAATTGTATTTTTTGGGTGTTTGAGATATGTCATTCCACCAGCTTCTTGCTTGCATAGTTTCTGCTGAAAAAATTAGCACTTAATTTTATCTGCTCTCCCTTATAGGTTACTCTTTGTTTCTTCCTAGCTGCTTTCAGAATTTTCTCCTTATCTTTGATTCTGGCAAATTGGACTATGGTATGCCTTGGTGTTTTCTTTTGGAGTCTATTGTCTATGGTGTTCAATCAGCTTCTTGAATAAATATATATAAAATTTCATTCTTGACTATTCCTGGAAAGTTTTCTTTTAGTTAATTCTTCCACAATTTTCTCAGTGCCTTTACCTGCTTATTCTTATTCTGGGATTCTGGTTACGCATATGCTATTCCTCTTGATGGATTCCCACATTATTCTTAGGCTTTCTTCTTTTTTCCTTTGTTTTTGATTCTATTTTTGTTCTATCATATCAATGGTAACAATTCTACCTTCTATTTTACTGGTTCTGTGTTCCATCTCTTCAACTCTGTTCATATGTCCCTCCAACATTTTGACAGTGTCTGAAACATTGGTCCTCATATTCTGGATTGTGATTTCTTCTTTTTCCAGAGTGTCTAATGCCTTATTTGTTTTATTTGTATTCTCTTGGATTGTTTTTTAAGTTTTTCTTTAGTCCTGCAATTCTATGAGTTTGTCTTTCACTCATTAAAAATATTCAATCATTGTTATTTTGAACTCTGTGTCTGAAAGTTCCATCAAACTTTCCAGCTTAGGAAACCCATTGACACGCTGTCACTTTTTTCAGATGACATCTTGTTTTGGGTTTGTGCAGGGTGTGAGGTTGTCTGCTTCTTTTGTGTCATTTCCTGATAGAGTTTTTCCATACTTGAGGTTCTAGCAGCCTCTTGATCTGATAACCTTGGCTCAAAAGCCCTTGCTCTAGAGAAGGGTGGAGCAGCTCTTCTGCCTGAGTGTCTCTCTGATTTTTTGCCTCAAGTCAAGGCTTGCTTCAGTTGGGACGAGCTATGGCCTATGGATTAGGAGCCTTCTCTGTCATGAAACTGTTTCAGTTAGGGGAGCCCAAAGTGCCCGAAGCTAAAGGGAGCTCAAGCTCTGGGATGGGAAAGGAAATGGCTCCACCTGTGATATTGGTGTCCCTGGCACAGTTCAGAGGAGCAGCAGTGGGTCATCCTCCAGGCTATAGAGCCAAGGTGTCCAAGTAATGGGCAGGGGCATTCAGACAGCAGTGCCAGGTCCTCCAGGCACAGGTTCAGGGTCCCGTTGGCAGGACTGGGGAACTCCAGTGTGAGGCCACAATCTAGTACTTCCATAAGGAGAGCAAACTAAGCCACACTAAGAAACTTTTAAGACAGGTACTTACTGAATCAACTGAAAGAATTCCATACACAGCTTTGGTGACAAATGGCTTTGGCAACCATCAATCATTAATAATGAATCTTGGTTTCATATTTGATCAATTTCATGCTGAAAGGTCTGTAGAAATCTTCTATTTCCTCTTCTTTGGCTCTCATTGTTTGTTGTTGTTGTTTTTAGGTGCTGTGGAGTTGAGTACAACTCATAGCAACTCTATGAACGAAAGATCTGAATCCTTTCCTATTTGTACCATCTTCACATACCCATCGTAGCAGTCACCATGTCAGTCCATGTAGTCAAGGGTCTTCCTCTCCTTTGTTGACCCTCCACCCTTCCAAGCGTGATGTTCCTCTCCAAGGAATAGCCCCTCCTGGTAACTTGCCCAAAGTATGTGAGGCAAAGCCTCATCATCCTTGCCTCTAAAGAGTGCTCCAGCTGCACCACCTCCAAGGTTTGTTATATAGGTTTGTTCTTTTGGCATTCCATGGGATGTTCAGTGCTCTTCTCCACCACCACAGCTCAGAGTCATCAATTCTTTTTCTGTCATGCCTATTCATTGTCCAGCTAAGATGCATAGCAAGTGATTGGAAAGACCATGGCCTGAATCAGACTCACCCTAGTCCTCAAACTGATATTGTTAGTCCTCAATAATTTGGAGAGGTCCTTAACTGCAGACTTACCCAGTGCAATGTATCTCCTGATTTCCTGACTGCTTGTACCACGTGTGTTAATTGTGGATCCTAGAAAGATGAAGTTGTTGACAGTTTCAATCTCCTTTCCATCCATCATTATGTTGCCTATCAGTCCTGTGGTAAGAATCTTTGTTTTCTTGACATTGAAATGATATCCATATTGAAAGCTGCGTTCCTTGAACTTCTGCAACAAGTGCTCCAAGGCTTCAATTTCAGCGAGTAAGAGTAAGGTTGTGTCATCTGCATAATGCAGGCAATTTATGAGTCTCTCTCCAATCCTGATGTCACATTCCTCTTTATAGAGTTAAACTTCTCAGATAATTTGCTTAGCATACAGATTGAATAGGTATAGAGAGAATACAACCTTTCTTAATTTTAAATCATGCATTGTTCCCCTGCTCTGTTCACACAACAGACTCTTGGTCTAGATTTAAGTTTTATATGAACACAACTAAGTGCTCTGAGACTCCCATTCTTCTCAATATCAGCCACGACTTGTTATGAATCACACAGTAAAATGTCTTTGCATAGTCAATAAAGCAAAAATAGACATTTTGGTATTCTTCACTTCAGTATCTAGAAATGGCCTTTCTTGTCTATGAATGCAAACCTATTTTTTTCCTCACCTTTTCATTCCTGGTATAGTAGACCATATGACTGATTCAAAGTGTCCTGTGCCAATACATCTCAGCTCACCAGTGTTTAGAATGCCAATATTTATGCTTTCCATTTCATTTTTAGCAATGTCCAATTTTCCAACATTTATATTTTTTACATTCCTTATTCCATTTATTAGTGAATATTTCCAAGTATTCTTCCCTGTTTTTTGTGTCTTTCAATATGAGGGCTTAGCCTTCAGTGTTATTTTTAATGATATAAATGTGCTCTATCAGTTTTAGGATTCTCCAAGGCCTGTTACTTCAGAAGTCCTTCTTCTGAGTTTTTCTTAATCTGAGAGCCATATCATGTATATACATATACACTTTGTCCTCTCTTACAGACACAGATGCCAAGGCCAGGTCACTGTAAAATTTACTACACCATCACATAACTGCAAAATAACAGAATCACAATCTAGCCAAGTTGACACATGGCCTTAACCATCACAGTCAGCATTATTTTTCCTTGAACCTTGCATTGATTACTATTAGATGCATGTTATTAATGAAAATAAAATAAATAGTAGATTTTTTTATTGCTATAATTAAAAATGTTGACTAATGATTGAAAATAAGAACGTAATACACACAGGACTTTGTAACTTCCATTTTCACCTCAATTGACCACATTTTTTCTCTCTTTGGTCCTGGGTCCAAGTCAACTTGCATGATTCTTTTTCCCCCTTTTCTTTTGGTTGGAAAACACTGAAGTTTAAAATGGCAGGGTCTAGCCTCCCTAGTTCTGGAGAATGTAAATAAAAGTCTTATGATAGCTGTCAAGAGCCATTAGTGTAACAAGATATCACTCCAAAGTCAGGGAGAAAATCCCTTTGTCTATATAAAGTTTGATTCTTTTGTATATGTGGGGCCTCATCAAAGGGAGGTTTGATATAGTCTTGCTTGTTTTCCAAATAAAATTCAGAAAATGGCTTGATTTAAAATACAACTCCTCTCTCTTTTTTTCCATTTAACATTTCTGAAACATCTTTTTAAGTGTTAAAACTAATGGAATAACAAACAAAAATGCACTAACAATATTGTAGATAGGCAAAAATATGCATCCTGGTAGAGAAATAAAGGCATGTATGCAGTCAGAGAAAATAGAAGTTGTTTCTTGTCTCAATCAATTAAATCTTATCTGATTTAAGAACTGAAGGAGTTTGAATTTTGTAATTGTTCTACTGGGGAACCAGCAGAGACAGTATGCTATTCTAAGCATGTTCTGCTATGACAACAGCATGGACCTTTAAAGCTTTTTTATGCCTTCGATTTTGAAAGTTTTTCACATATTTGAAGTCTTGCCTGGTGGCCAAACCCTCATGTTCTGTGGCTCTGTGGAAACACAGGCTCACCTCCTGCTCCTGGTATCCCACTCCCTCTGGCTTTAATTAATACCGTACAATAAGATTCCTACTCTCCAGCCAAACCACCGATGGCTGTAATCTTGTCAGCTCTCATAAGCCAAACAGAAACACACACGCTTTCTTGTTGTTATTCAATCACTTGCATCTGCTATTTAATTTCCAGAGGACCCTCATCATACTGTTCTGTGCAGCCCTTTCCTCCCTTCTGTTTATTTATTTGCTTTTCATATTTTTTTTCCTAAAGAAAACCATAGGCAACAAACTATGTGAATCAAATACTGAAAATTCCAACAGCAGATGCTTCGGTTTATGACAACCTAAACACTCTTTGCAAACTGCAGCATGGGAGAGATGAAGAATTCAAAGAGCTGGTCTACTGTTATAGACAGGGGCTTAGCTTTAACTAGAGTTACTATTGAAAAGGGACATGCAGGTGGCAGGTTGTGTCACTTCAAAGTGTCGGAGTTGCATTTTAATGCTATTTTTCCTCTTGAAGTGTTCAAAAGGCAGCATTATCATGGCCCAGTCAGTGTATTTGGTAATGGCCTCAACTTAAGAATGTAAATAAACATGTTTTCATGTAAATACCTCTCTATTAGGGGTCACACAATCTGTACCTCCAAACAGCTCTGCCTTATTGTTGTTATTAATGGCATTAGAACATCCTTATACTAGTAGAGATGAGACTAAAGTGTGTAATCAAGCCATCTTCATAACATAAAGTCAAATCAAACCAAGCCCACCAGCACTGGTATAGTCAGGTGTTGTGTAGCTGACTGCCACTCATAGTGATACTACAAACAGAAGATTGAAACCTTGTCCTATCTCATGATATCCTCACAATATCTGCTATGCTCAAGCCCATTGTTGCAGTCACTGAGTCAGCTCATCTAGTTGAAGGTCTTCCTTTCTTTAGTTCAACTGCCTTTGAGTTGATTCAAATTCATGACACTGAACCTTTCATTCCAAGGCTGTAAATTTTACAAAGAAAGGGGATTGTTCATCTTACTCCCTGGAGGCACTGGTCGCTGTAATCATCACCCAAATCTTCAAACCCAAGTCCTGTTGGTAGAGAACCCTGATTTCACTGATACTGCCCACAGCAGCACCTTAAACAGAAAGGCACAAAGCCTATGTGTCCTTTCTAAGATTACTAGTGTATTAATGCATGATTCCTTCATACTCTGCACAAACTTTTGGTTCTTTTGCTAGGGTTTCAATTTTGTTTTCTATTACTAAATACAAATTATATACACTATGATAAAGCGATGGAAAGAAAATGTTCTACTTCTCTCAAGCTGGTAGGAATAAAATTGCTTTTGAAAACCTTTAACTTTAAATTCTCTGACTTTCATGTGAATGGAATTTCAACTCTAATGCAGCATTAATGGGGTTTTGCACTGAATTGCCTTTTGGGGTTTGATTTGCCTTTTAGAGAAGCTGGTGTTTGACTGCATGTTCAAACAAGGCATGTATTCTTATGAGCGATGTGAGATTCAAATAAACACAACGAGTGTGCTCATTTTGATGACCTCCCCATCACACATTCAAATAAACACAAATGTTCTCAAATGTATAAAAGCAGCTGTGTTTATGTCAACGTGCAAAGCACCAGATATATACATTCAAATTCACTCATCTATCTGGAACCGTCTACCTCCGCTCATCGTTAAAAACTTAGTGGAAAATCATGCATGGGGCATGTGTAATGTGCAATTTTCAACCATACACACATCTCTAAACAAATTTTCTTCAAGCATGTTACTGACATTTGTTCTAATTGAGGATGAAGCCTGGAGAAACTTTGAAGTTTTTGAAAACAAAACAAAGCAAAATGCAAGTTGCTACCAAAGGGGACAAACACATCTGACGCTTTCTGGCAGCATGGATAAGTGACCTTCCTTGATATCCAGAACAACTGTTTTTTCATCCTTGTGTCTCCTCCCCTCTTTTCCCACTTCCCCTCTCCCCTCTTCCTCTTCTGTTCTCTTGTCCTCCCTTCCTTCTTTCCCTTCCCTCTCTGCTTCCATTTCCTCAAGTAAAACCATGAAAGGTTCTTCATTTTTTACCTCCCTCCATTTCCCCTGCCTCCTCCCCTTCCTTTCTCCCTTTCCTCTTTCCTACCAAAGCCATGCAAAATGCCAGCTCGAGAGTGAGCTTTCTATCTTGTTTGCTTTAAATATCACAAACGCGAGACATGACAAATCTTTTCTTCAGAACCTCAGCTGGAACAACTCACACATTAATGCCGGGTTAAGCTGTCCTTTCTGCATAAGAACCAACTTTGGCTTTGTATGTCAGACTAAAACAACACTTCCATCTTGTATTTCTTTAAATACGAGAACAGTTTGCAGGTCTCCAGGAAAATCCTCAACTTCCATTCTGCTGGCACACAGTAGTAAGCAGAATAAAAATAACACCTGAAGTTGATTGAGGATTACCTATGGGCCAGGGACTATTGGAAGTGTTCTGAATATTTTACCTCATTTCACTCTGAACTATCCTCTAAAGTTGGCATTGTCAATATACTCATTTTACACACAAACAGGGCAAGACGGGTAGATTTCCCAAGGTTACTGAACCAATAAGCAGTGAAGCCACATGTCCATGTCAGCCCAGTGTCCAGACTTCTTGGTATTTAAGAGAAGCTCTAAATTCAAATATTTACAATGTGTATCCAAAAACAACTGGAACAGCACATCAGCAGAGAACTACCAGAATTCCAGGCTGGGTTTAGAAGGGGTCGTGGCACTAGGGATATTGTAGCTGATGTTAGATGGATCTTAGCTGAAAGCAGGGAATACCAGAGGAATGTCTATCTGTGTTTCATTGACTATGCAAAGGCATTTGACTGTGTGGATCATAACAAACTCTGGCTGACTCTGAGAAGAATGGGAATCCCAGAACACTTGATCGTTCTAATGTGAAACCTATACTTGGACCAGGAGGCAGTCGTTAGAACAGAGCAAGGGAACACTGGATGGTTCAAAATTGGGAAGGGCATATGCCAGGGATGCATCCTATCTCCATACCTTTTCAACCTATATGCAGAACAGATTATCCGGGAGGCTGGGCTCTATGAGGAGAAGTGTGGGGTCAAGATTGGTGGACGATTTATCAACAATCTGCGTTATGCAGATGACACAACCCTGCTTGCTGAATATGAAGAGGACCTGAAGCACTTGCTGCAGAGGGTCAAGGACTGCAGCCTCCAACATGGATTGAGGCTCAATGTCAAGAAGACAAAGATTCTCACCACTGGACCAATTGGCAGCATCAGAATGGATGGTAAAGAGATTGGGATTGTACACAGCTTTAGTTTGCTTGGCTCCACAGTCAACAGTCTTGGCACCAGCAGCCAGGAAATTAAAAGGTGCATTGCCATGGGAAAGTCCGCTGTTACGGTCCTCTCCAAAGTACTGAAGAGCAATGGTGTCTCTCTGGAGACTAAGGTGCGTCTGATACAGGCCATGGTCTTCGCAATCACTTGTTATGCATCAGAGTTGGACAATGACCGAAGAGGATAGAAGGAGAATTGATGCCTTTGAGCTGTGGTGCTGGAGAAGAGTATTGAGAATACCATGGACTGCTAGGAAAACAAACAGATTTGTCCTGGAAAGGGTTAAATCGGGTGGCTCCTTGGAGGCAGGGATTCTGAGGATCTGTCTAACATACTTTGGACATGTTGTGAGGAGAGACTGGTCCTTGGAGATGCTTGGGAGGGTGGAGGGACAGCGCAGGAGGGGTAGGCCCTCTATGAGGTGGATTGATTCAGTGACTGGGATAATCGGGATGGGAGTGTCAGAGACAGTGAGATTGGCACAGGACAGAGCCGAGTTTAGGGTTTTTGTACATAGGGTCGCTATGAGTCGCAAGCGACTCGACAGCATATAGCAGCAACAACAACATCCAAATTTTTAAATGTTAGTCAAAAGTTCAATTTTTAAAGAAACTGTCAGCTAAACAAAATCTATCTAGTTGCTGAAGTATCCCCCTGGTTTACTTGTAAACCTCTGTTGATTTAAGCAATACTAAAGTACCTCTGGAAACTCTCTGAATTTGGAGAAACAGTGAAAATTATACAATTGTTCAGGTCTTTGTTCATAGGGTCGCTATGAGTCATCTACAATTCGATGGCACCTAACAACAACAAAGTGCTGGTTATGTCCTCCATATATTGAAGGTTATTGATGATTCTCCCTCCAATTCTGATGTCACATTCCTTTTCATAGAGTCCAACTTCTCATAATTTGTGCAGCATACAGATTGAAATCGGTGTGGGAAACGGATACAACCCTACTACACTGTCCTTAATTTTAAACCATGTAATGTTCCCTTGTTCTATTCTCACAACAGCCTCTTGGTCTAGGTAGAGGGTTCACATTAACACTATTAAGTGTTTTGGGACTCCCATTCTCCTCAATGTTAGCCACAGCTTGTTATGATTCACACAGTCAAGTGCCTTTGCATAGTCAATAAAGCACAGATTGGCATCCTTCTGGTATTCTCTGCTCTCAGCCAGCATCCATAAGACATCATCAAATAATATCCCCTGGTGCCATGACCTCTTTCGAATCCAGCTTATACCTCTGGCAGTTCCCTGTCTATCAACTACTCTAGACATCTTTGAATTATCTTCAGCAGTGTTTTGTTTGCATGTGGTAGTAACGATACTGACTAATAATTTCTATATATTCTGTTGGATCACCTTTCTTGAAAATAGGAGCAAACATGAATCTCATCCAGTCAATCAGGCAACTCATCCAGTAGCTCGACCAAACATCTGTTCTCTAAATTTCTTGGCAGAGACTGGTGAGTACATCCAGGGCTGCTTCTAACATTTGAAATATGCCAACTGGTATCCCATTGATTCCTGGGGCCTTATTTTCTACCAAGCTTGAACTTCTTCCTTCCTTATCATTGGCTCTTAGTTATATGGTATTTCCTGAAATATCTCTGTGTTGGCCAGTTCTTTTTGGTCTCTTCATCTTCTTTTGATACTTTCTGGATCATTCAAGATTTTACCCATAGCATCTCTGCAAATTACAACATGAGCTTGCTTGCTGAAAGTGAAAAGGACTGGAAACACTTGCTGCAGAAAATCAAACACTTCAGCCTTAAATATGGATTGCATCTCAATGTCAAGATAGCAAAAATTCTCACCAGTGGATCAATAGGCAACATCATGACATATGGAGAAAACATTGAAACTGTCAATGGCTTAATTTTATTTGGATCCAATGTCAATACATTTGGCACTAGCTGTCAGATCAGGAAAAAGGAGCATAAACTTCTCCAAATTACTGAGAAACAATTTTTATTTTGATGACTAAATTGTTCCTGATTCAGACCAAGATCTTTTCAATTACCTTTTTATGCATCTGAGAGCTGGAGAGTGAATAAGGATGGCATAAGAAAACTTTTTTTGCCTTTGAGCAATGGTGTTGGAGAAGAGTATTGACTATTCCATGAACTGCCAAAATAACAAACCTATATGTCATGGAGACGGTGAATCCAAATTGCTCCTTGGAAGCAAAGATGGTGAAGCTTTATCTCACATACTTTAAGTATGTTGGTAGGAGAGGCTATTCCCTGGAGAAGAACATCGTGCTTGGAAAGGTGGAGGGACAGTGAAGGAGAGGAAGATCCTCAACCAGGTGGATTGACACAGTGATTGAAGCAATGGGTTCGAGAATGTCAGAGATAATGAAGTTGGCACAGGATAGGACAGGATTCAGATCTATCATTTATAGGGTCACTCTGAGCTATACCTGATTGAAAGACACTTAATACTAATACTAATACAATACTAATACTAATAATAAAATATAATAATAAAGTGCTGGAATCTGGTAGCATAGTATATTCTGTGTTGGTCAATGTCTGAAAGGTCAATGATTCAAATTCATCAGCTAATTTGTGAGGAAAAAAATGAGGAGACAGTCTTCTCCTATAAAGATTTAAAGCTTGGAAACCCAATGGAAGATATGAGTCATGGCTGACTCAAGTATAGTGTTTTTTGTTGTGTGTCTTCAAATCAGAATCAACTCATAGCTGACCCTCTCCAGTGAGTTTCCAGAGGCAGTAAATTGTATAGGAGGAAATTGCCCTTCTTTCTCCAGCAAAGTAACTAGTGGATTCAAACTACTTGTCCTTGGTTTTTACAGATTTGGTTTTAAACTGATGGATGACTACCTGAAAGGTTGTCAGTTTGGATCCAATAGCCACCACACAATGAAAGATGTGGCAGTGGGCTTCCATAAACATTTACAGCCTTGAAACCCTGTGGAGAGGTTCTACTGTGGCTTACACAGTTTCTGTGGGCTTTGACTTGATAGAAATTGGTTTGTTTTCCAGTTTTGATCTCAAATCCCTGTAGAGTCTTTGTGTGTTGCCACTGCTCAACTACCAACAAATACACTGGCAGTTTGAGTACACTCAGACACACCTTGGGAGATAGGTCTCTTAATCACTTCTGGAAAACCAATCATTGCAAACTCTGTGGAACCCATTCTATTCTGACACATGCAAGGGTACCATGAATCAGAGCTAGCTGAACAGTAAATAGAGGTTTTTATTGTTATTTGTTGTTTTGAATGGAGAGAGGGGGTGGTCTTTCAGTTTTGGACAATGTTGGTTTAATTGATTAATTAATTAGACCAATAGAAAGATCATCTGGATTCTCTCAGTTCCCAGCTAAATTACCTAGGACAAGTCACTTAGAGCTTCCAAACTTCAATTTCCTATGCTGAAAAACAGAGGTAGCTGTGTCTTACAAGAGTTATTATGAGAATTATGCAACCCTTATAGCATTTATGTGGATGTGGATGTCGTTGTTGTTATGTGCCATCAAGTCGCCTGCAAATCATAGCGACCGTGTATACAACAGCTCTGAAGCCTGCCCTGTCCTGAGCCAGTCTCACTGACTGACTCACCTTCCCTCTTGCCCCAATTACTGTATTAATCCATTTCATCTGAGGTCTTCCTCTCCTTCATTGTCCCTCCGTCCTTCTGAGCATGATGTTCTTCTACAAGAATCATTCACTCCCAGCCACATGCCCAAAATATAGACGAAGCTTCCAAATTCTAGCCTCCAGGGAGAAACTTGGTTTTACCCTCTCTAAGACAGACTTATTTGTTTTCTTGCTGGTCCATGGTATATACGTTCAAGACTCTTCTCCAACACCACAATTTGAAGGCATTAATTCTTCTTCCGTCATCCTTAGTCGTTGTCTAGCTCTCTGATGCATAGCAAGTAATTGTGAAGACCATGGCCTGGATCAAGTGGATGTGTAAATTAAAGCATTTTAAAGACTCTATGCATTTTAGAAATATGATCTAGCTTTATTATTGTCATATGCTTGCATCTAAGTATCTCTGAACAGATATAAACATCCACCAAGTATCAGATATTATGCTGATACATTGACCTCTGGGGTTCTCAGCAGCAGCGACCCCAAGACAAGTGGTTAATTGTACTAGTGAGCTGCCCTCAAGTTGGACCTCAATTTATAGTGACTCCTGAACGGTAGAAAATAAAATGCTACTTGTTTCTAAGGTTTTAATGGGCTGATTTTCATAAATAAATCATCAGGCCTTTCTTCCTAGGCTATCCTAGTCTGGAAGCTTTGGGGACATCTGTTTAGTATCATCACTACATACAAGCTTTCACTGATGGTTGGTGGCTGCAGACGAAGTGTATTGTCCAGAATGGAACCCAAATGCCCTACTGCAGAGGAAGTAAGAATTCTACCACTGACCCACCATTGCCCTCAAGGTAGCTGCTGTCTTATCAAGCTTCTAGAAGTTATTCCCATTTTAGTGGAAACTAAACCTGATCAACGTGACAATAAGTCCTGTTAGAATAAAGCTTAAGATCAAGAAGCATTGTTGAGGAAAGAAAGATGAGCTCAGTTCAGGGAATGCAAGCAAGAACAGCACTGCTGGAACCTCATGGTGGGCACTCAAGGACACAGGGGCACAGGATGCCTCAGAGGAGAGACGAGAGTTCTGATGTGCCCTGTGCCCGCGGCTTCTCTCCTATTGTTTTGGAAGAAAGTCACCCCAGAGCCCAGCTCTCCTTTGCTGCCTGCTGTGTTTTTAGCTGGGCCACTATAAATGTGTTGTCAAGTCAGTCTACCTGCCTTTTGGTGTTTTAAAGATCATTTGCCTTCAGATAAAAGCTGCTTGATAAAAGCAGACAACAGCTTCATCAGAATAAGAATAACATGGGGCTCCTATCTGCCTGTCCCTTTGTCTTCTTAGTTGGCTCAGAACTGGGCAGGGGAAGGCATGCTAGCTCTTGCTCCTCTTAGACTACAACCCAAAGTGGAAGCAAAGGAAGAAAGAGCTTACCTTTCTTCAGCCGGAATCTCTAGAGCAGCCCACCTTCTTGGCCCCTCTTTAAAGAAGCCAGGAAACCTACCTTTCACCTGAAGAACTTTAGAGCTGGGAGATTTCTCTTTCTTGAGGACAAGGGAAGTTGGCTTCTTGTGCAAGCACAAACATTTATGAAAACCTGGGAGCGATGACCTGGCTCTTTTTTGAGGACCATTTGTCTGTGGTGAGCATCTTCTGGGTCGGCCATTTAAAATGTGCCCCACTCCGTTTTAAATAGAGTTCAGGGACGGAAGGGGGTAAAGCCTTTACAGCAAATTTCCACGAAAGCTCCAGTTCTCATTCTCCTCCAGTCATTAAAAAGAGAATAAAAAAAATTAACATGGCAAGTGTAACAAATACCCAGCCCCATGGAATTATAGGATGGATGGTTTCCTCAGCAGATTCAACAATGGGAACGATAACAATAATCAATACAAATTAGGGGCATGCTTCTGTTCTAATGCATTTAGTAACCAGATCTCTTGTCCTCGAATAAGTTCAGAGGAGAACACTATCCTCCGAACTGATCGGAGGGCTGTTGTGAAGCAGACGTGTGTGTGTGTGTGTGTGTGTGTGTGTGTGTGTGTGTAAGCTTATGCATGTGTGTGTGTGTGTGTTCCCTTTTCTCTCAGGGATTCTATAGCCTCCTTCATTCCTCGCCTCTCTCATATTACAGAAAGAAGGTAATTTTTCCTGGCCATTTACTAAAGCTCATTACAGACTGGAGAGAACAAACAATGCTACTCCTTAGAGACTACCATTCAAAGTCACTCTACAATTCTCTGTTCTAATACTTGAGACAAATTAATTATTCCTTAGTGAAAAGTGTATAATTCCTATTCTTCATTTTTGGGGGGTGGGGAATAATAATGGGAAGTTTCTGTCTGAGTGAAAAGCTGTCTGTGCTGAAGGGAAATGAGGAAAAATGTGTGTTTTGAGAGGAGTAAAAGCAATTATTCTAATATTAATTTCAAGAATATTAATGTCTTTTTAAAGTAGATTGTCTTCAAATAAACACAGAGGTTGAAGCAATGGGAGGCTGGTTTATTTATTAATCATTCCAAATGTGCGTTCATCTAAGTGAACAACTGTGAGATCAACTTTGCCAGCATATATTGAATTTAGTTAAACAGCAACTTGCAAATGTCTCAAAACTTTTGTAACCGGAGACTAATTTGTTTAACACATTTAAAATGTTATATTGATGTAAAGCTCCACATATTAAACTTCAAAGAGAAAAAGCTCCTGAGAGTTCCTCATTTGAAAGGCTCCGTAGCTGGGAATGAGTTGGCGACAAGGCTCATTCGCATTCTTTGTTTTATTTTGTTTTTAAGTCAGAGGCAGCCTCGGAGCCCTGGCCCTCATCCTCACAACCATGCGGTCATCTGCAGAACAGCAAGTATCTAACTTCTGGAACCTTACGGCGATGGTTAAGAAAGGTCTAGTGTTTCCCTTTCATCTCTATTAATTAATCCTGGCTCCGTTTGCCCGGAGTACATTGCTGTTGACATCACCTTTTCCTTACACTTTAAAGAGTCCCGAGAGAGATCGAGTGCAGAACAGAAATGGACAAAGAGGACATTTGGTAACCATTTTATTTCTCAATTACCAACCTAAACGTATGGAAAAGATTTGCGCGCTATCCGATTTACACAACAATTATGCTTCAAAAGTTGAGAAATAAGTAACTTTTTTTTCTCTTGGACTCATTAGTTCGTCTAACAATTGTAATTGGTGTCAACTAACGAGTTAGCTCGATGGCTTGCCCCTAATTACTGATAAAAGCTAAATTGCAACTCTAGCCAATCAGAAACTAGTTTATTCATGAGAGTATAGTATTCTTTTAAAAGCTCTATTTGTCCTAATAAGTGGTTTTGTGTTTGTCTGAAACCTTCCATAAGCCCCCTTAACATAAGCAAAGGGCTCTTAATAACCATATACAGTGAAGAAATAGCATTAGTGGCCCATTCAAACAGATGAAACAAAGGGAACATTTTATACATTTCAAATGTATACATCATGAGCTTTCCAGACCCTGAAACCTCATCCATCTAGTGGAAAATACATGTTAGTATCCAACAGACTGATATGGAGAATTTGTTCTTCAAATGTCTTGTTTCGTCTTCTTTTGTTTCAGGCGAAAGGTCCCCAGCTCTTCAAAATAGAAGAAAAACAGGTGAAACCTGATAACTTGCTCTCTCTCCATCTCTAGCCATCTCTCTCTCTCTCTCTCTCACACACCCCTCTCTCTATCTCTCACACACACACCCCCCTCTCTCTCTCTCTCTCTCACACACACCTCTCTCTCTCTCTTCCCCTCCCTCTCTCTCTGACTGCTACTGAATGGGCAGGCAATCCACCAGCAAATTTCTTGGGCTTTGAAACACACAAAAGGAGACACAACCTTCTCTGGAGTTGGTGCTGGTGGATTCAAGTTCCCAGAGAGGCACAGCCTTTAAATGGGCAGCCCAAATCCCTGCAGAGACTCAAATTCATTACCATCAAGTTGATGTGTAGGAAAGAGTAGAATTGTCATCTAGGGTTCCCAAGGCTTCATGGGGAGCCCTAGTATTGCAATAGTTAAAGCACTTGGCTACCAAACAAAAGACTAGTGGTTCTATACGGTTTCCACAGAAAACCATAAAAAGTTACAGCTTTGGCCTAGTGGCAAGAAGTTGCACTGAAATACCAGAAGTACACGGTTCGAATCCACCAGATGCTCTGCTTGAGAAGGAGGGGAAATCTCCTCCTGTACCAGTCAGATCTGATTTGAAGGTACCCACACGAAAAAGAATAAAATTAAAAATAATTTTTTAACAAAAGTTACATCCTGGGGAGCCCTAGGAGGCATTTATGCTCTGTCCTGGAGGGTTGCTATGAGTCAAAATTTATTTCAAAGTGGTGGGATTGGTTTGGCTTTTTGATCTTTATAGAAGCAAATGCAAATCTTTCTCCTGGGAACAAAACTACCAACATTTCGTTTAGCAGTCAAGCACCTAAGCAGTGTACCAATAGGCAAAAACCGAAGCAGAGCATTGCATAGCAACCCTCCATTATCCCACCTTTCTTCTGAAGATATTTGAACACTTGAGGACTATAGCCTTTTGGTTAGTAATGCATTACAGACAAGACAGCAGAGCTCATAATAGTCATAAGATGTGTTAAATCCTAATGGTATAAACAAGCCTTAAATTAGGCCAAAATCCTGCACTGATGATAATAGGTGTTCTGGAAACAGCTGAGCGGAGATAGCATGTCGTGGCATCATGTGGAGGGAGATTGGAGACTGGGAAAGCCTAATTGCAGAAACATGGCCCCAAAGATCTTCTCTGTTTTTGTGCTCAAAAAATAAAATAAACCCAAGGATATTTGGGAATTCTCAAGATGGGTTCCCACTGTATATTAGGATGCTTTTAGCTTTTATTAGTAAACTCCATTGAAAGTATTTAGTAAAATAGGATATTTATTCTCTCATATAACACGATGTTCGAGATTGTAAATTTCTGGTTTGGTAAAGTTAGGAACCCAGCAATATCATAAAAGGAGCACATTCTTTCTATCTTCCCATTGGGTTAGCCTCAGAGTGTTGATGACTCCTTCATAGTCACAAGATACAGGCTCAGGCATCATATCCTCACACAACATCCAAATGAAAAGGAGTTGGACTACTTATTCCTTCCACCATGAACAAGGACTCCCAAAGGGCTCCCTTCTACTTATTTTTCAGCAGAACTAGATAATATGCTCACTTTTAATCCAATCAATTCTCAACCAACCCTATCTGGTCACCCACTCATCCCATATTGTATTTCCCTTCACCCATAATACTAACTATTCATTATTTATTAAGTACTGGCTCCCTACTTCCCCTTCCTGGTAACCATTCTAGTATGAATCTTGCTGTGTGTCAACTTTTCTTAGCTTTTTATAATAGCAGTTTCATACAATATTTTTCCTCTTGTGACTGACTCCTTTGAGTTAGCATAATGTCCTCCAGGTTTAACTATGTCATGTAATGTTTCACAGTTAATTTTTTTCAATGTTCCATAGTACTCCATTTTGTGAATGTCCCATAGTTTCTCAATCCACTCATTGCTTGATAGACACTTGGCTTGTTTCCAATTTATTGCTGTTGAGAATAATGTTGCAACAAACCTGACTTTATAAAGGGAAGCACACCCTGGTGTTTGAAGAATGGGTAGAGCATAAAGTGGTGAGTGGGAGAGTGGCAGGGAGCACAGCCCAAGGACAAGGGCAGATTCTGTCATAGAATCTTGCTGTCTAACCTCTGCTGCTTCCTTGCCTCTGTCAATCTCACTAACTTCACTGTAAAATGAGAGGATTGGGCCAGGGGATCCTTGACATCTTTTTTCATTTTGATCAATTGATTTTTCACTTTGCTCACTGCCATCTGGTACACCTCCTTACTACTTTACACTCCAGCTGATAGAAATGGTACTCACAAGTCTCTTTCTAGCTTTGTTGTAGTTCTTAATTGCTGTCGGGTGAGAGTGCATGCACAGCAATCCACTTCTGTGTCATTTTCACAATTGCTAGTATGCTCAAACCTGTGGTAGTGGTCACTATATATTTTGATCCCCTCCCAACCTCAGGGGTCTTATCTTCAAGCACTGTGCTGACAACATTTTGCTTTGACTCATAGGGCTAATTTTTTGGAAGCAGATTCTAAGGCCTTATTTCTAATTGCCTTAGTCTGAAAGTACTGCTGATGCCTGTCCACCATGAGTGACTCTGATAGTATTTGAAATATCAGTGGTGTAACTTCCAGCATTATAGTACATGCCACCACAGGGCAACAGACTGACAGATGAGTTGTTTGTTTTCTATCTTCAGATGTTTCAGAGGATCTATTACCCTTTTCAGAGCAGTTCATAAAAGCCTGGAAGGCAAGTCAACTCTATGTCCATTGCCCTGTCCTCTGTTCAGCTAACACTTGTGGTACTAGCAGGCAGGAAATCTGGAGACATATTGCACTGGAAAGGTCTACAGTTAGGGATCTCTCCAAATTATTGAGGAGTAAGGATGTCAGTTTGAGGACTAAGGTACATCTTAGTCAGGCCATGGTCTTTCTGATCATTTGCTATGCATCTGAAAACTGGACAATGAGTAAGGATGACAGAAGAAGAACTGATGCCTTTGAACTGTGATGTTGGAGAAGAGTGCTGAACATTCCACGGTCATACTCTTTGGAGATAAGGGCTTCACCTCATATACTTTGGGCATGGTGCTTAGGAGGGGCTATTCATTGCAGAGGGACATGATGCTTGGAAAGGTAGAGGGTCAGTGAAGTAGAGGAAAACCTTCGATAAGGTAGATAGACCCAGTGACTGCTTCAGTGGGTTTTAATGTATCAGGAAGTGTGAAGATTGCACAGGAAAGGACAGGTTTCAGGGTCACTTACAAGGTCACTATAGGTGGTACTTGACTTGATGGCACCTAACAAAAACAACAACAGTTCATTGAACAATCATCTAGTCAGGGCCTACTCAGAATTAATCACTGGTGAGTAACTTGGCTAAATAGATAGTGAACACTCCATCAGCATTTCCTTATTGTTTTTTCTCAAGTAGTTTTTGGTGTCTCTGAGGTGGGGGTGTTATGCGTTTAGGTTATTTTATTATGAGGACTAGGCCAGGCCTCGTCCCACAATATCACAATTTCTGTGAATTAGACAGTACTTTCCCCCCTCCCAATGCCACTCACTTATTTTATAAGCACAAATTCCATATATGATAGCAGAGCCACCGGAAGTAAGAGAGGCTAGTTCTCATAACCCACTTGGGTTTTAGAGACAGATGACAATGGAATGTTTAACAATAGGGAACTTTATAGAGGCAAGAAAGAAGATTCTCCCTCCCTTAGTAAATGGAGACAAGGAAGCCAAAAAATCTGAATCCTAAGATTCACATGGAAAATTCTCTTAGGCACATTTTTTGGCAATCTGTAACATCAATTTTCCTTTGATCAAAATTAAAATTTGAAATTTTACAGATATCACTAAACTCTATTTCTCAGAGGTTGACAAGCAGGTGGCTCTGTTATATTATAGTAATAAAATCCATCCATTTCATTAATTTTTCATTTGGCAGCATCTTCGTTTTGTCTTAGATGTCTTTGTGGTGTTGAGCTACTTGAAGATGTGAATGTTTATCTTGCAATTAATGTTGTTGTTGTTGTTATGGGCCACCGAGTCGCTTGTGACTCATTGTGACCCTATGTGCAACAGCCCTAAACCCTGCTCTATCCTGTGCCAATCGCACTGCCTCTGACACACCCATCCCGATTACCCCAGTCACTGAATCAATCCACCTTATAGAGGGTCTTCCCCTCTTGCGCAGTCCCTCCACCCTCCCAAGCATGATGTCCCTCTGCAAGGACCTGTCCCTCCTAACAACATGTCCAAAGTATGTCAGATGAAGCCCCAGAATCCCTGCCTCCAAGGAGCAGCCTGATTTAACCCTCTCTAGGGTGAATCTGTTTGTTTTCTTGGCAGTCCATGGAACATTCAATACTCTTCTCCAGCACCACAGCTCAAAGGCATCAATTTTCCTTCTATCCTTCCTAGTCATTGTCCAACTCTTTGAGGCATAACAAGTAATTGCAAAGACCATAGCATGTATCAGATGCACCTTGGTCTCCAGAATGACACCATCGCTCTTAAGTACTTTGGAGAGGTCCCTAACAGCAGACTTTCTCATCGCAATATGTCTTTTAACTTCCTGGCCACTGGTGCCAAGAGTGTTGACTGTGGAGCCAAGCAGACTAAAGTTGTTAACAATCTCAATCTCTTCGCCATCCATCATGATGCTGCCAATTGGTGCAATGGTGAGAATCTTTGTCTTCTTGACATTGAACCTCAATCCATACTGAAGGTTGCAGTCCTTGACCCTCTGCAGCAATCGCTTCAGGTCCTTCTCAGTTTCAGCAGCAGAGTTGTGTCATCTGCATAATGCAGATTGTTAATAGATCTTCCACCAATCCTGACACCACACTTCTCCTCATAGAACACAGCCTCCCGGATAATCTGCTCTGCATACAGGTTGAAAAGGTATGGAGATAGGACACATCCCTGGAGTACACCCTTCCCAATTTTGAACCATGCAGTGTTACCCTGCTCTGTTCTGAGTACTGCCTCTTGGTCCAAGTATAGGCTTCACATTAGCACGATTAAATGTTCTGGGATTCCCATTCTTCTCAGAGTCAGCCACAGTTTGTTGTGATCCACACAGTCAAATGCCTTTGCATATTCAATGAAACACAGATAGACATTCTTCTGGTATCCTCTGCTTTCAGCTAAGATCCATCTACCATTAGCTACAAAATCCCTAGTACTATGAGCCCTTCTAAACCCATCCTGGACTTCTGCCAGTTCTCTGCTGATGTGCTGTTCCAGTCGTTTTTGGATAATCTTCAGTAGAATCTTGCTTGCATATGAAATCAATGATATTTTTCTATAGTTTCCACACTCTGTTGGGTCACCTTTCTTTGGAATAGGAACAAATATAGATCTCTTCCAGTCAGTTTGCCAAGTGGTTGTTCTCCAGATTTCTTGGCAAAACTTGGCGAGCACATCCAAGGCAGCATCCATTAGCTGAAATACATCAATTGGTATACCATCTATTCCTGGGGCCTTATTTTTTTTGCTATTTCTTTCAAAGCAGCTTGTACTTCTTCCTTCATCACTATAGGCTCTTGTTCATATGTTATTTCATGAAATATTTCTTCTGTGTCTGCCAATTCCTTTTGATACAGTGACTCAGTATATTCTTTCCATCTTCTTTTAATACTTCCGAGATCATTGCAATTAATAGTAGGTCTATAATACCTGACTGTTTGTTACAAGACCAGTGGAACTAGCAGAAGGCAGCGGACCACTTTTACTCATGTTCCAAATGTAGTATTGGCTCCAACTAGGGTGAGATTTGGAATTTTTCTGCAAAAATAAAAGGTATTCTGCCAGACACTGTTTATTGCCCAAACCACAGCCATTTCTTATCCCCCACTTTCCTGTTAATCAATTCCTGACATTTTCCCCCAGGGGGTAGAGATCTTTTGACTCTGGGAAAGGTAGTTCTTTCTAAGGCTCAAGGATTTAATCACAGTTGGTCTAGGGGTGAGCATACAACTTCATTCAGGACAATGAAGAAAGTTTGGTGGACTTCCCTTCCTTCCAAAACAGAACCATCTTGTTGAATCTAATTTTTCTTTCTGTCCACATATTAACCTCAAAGCAGCATTTTCAGATTTAACCATTCCTATGTTGGGGCATTTTCTTCACTGGGCCTCTAGCACTCTGTGTCCTTTTGGTTGTCAATTTAATATATCACTTCTCTTCAAATCCTGGACTGGCTCTTCCTTCTCTTCTGACCTTTAAAGTAAGGACACTCCATGGAGTAATAGGATAATACACATATGCATCCAAGGAAGACCTGTTAATACCACTATCTTCAAATTTATGCACTAACTACTAGAACCAAAGAGGAGGACAAAGATGACTACTACAAACTGTTGCAATCTGAAATCAATCGAACATGCAACCGGGATGCACTAATAATAGAGGGTGACTGGAATGCAAGAGTTGGGAATGGAGAAGAAGGATTGATACTTGGGAAACTTGGACTTGGTGACAGAAATGATGCTGGAGACATAATGACAGAATTCTGTACAATCAATGATTTATTCATTGTAAATACCTTTCATAAGAAACACAAGGGTGAGTATACAGAAGGACCTCACCTGACAGCCTGCACAGAAATCAGATTGATTACTTATGTGGGGAAATCACTGGAGAATCTCAATATCAGCTGAGAAAACTAGGCCAGATGCTAATTGTGGATCAGGCCATCAACTACCTGTACGCAAGTTCAAAATGAAGCTAAAGAAAATAAAATCAAAGCCACAAGAATCAAAGTTCAACCTTGAATTTATCCTTCCTGAATTTAAAGACCATCTCAGGAACAAGTTTGAGGCCTTGAATACTAATGAGTGAAGACCGGATGAGCTGTAGGAGGATATTAGGAATATCATCCATGAAGAACACAAAAGCTCATTACAAAGACAGAGGAGGAAGAAAAGACAAAAATCGATGTCAGAATAGACTCT
This sequence comes from Elephantulus edwardii, assembly GCF_000299155.1. Classification (NCBI taxonomy): domain Eukaryota; kingdom Metazoa; phylum Chordata; class Mammalia; order Macroscelidea; family Macroscelididae; genus Elephantulus; species Elephantulus edwardii. Next base: position 3,765,042 of record NW_006399974.1, on the reverse strand, counting down.
GAATATTGTAGTAGACCACCAAAAAGCCAAAACAAAGGAAATAAATCAAGTTGTTAAGAAGCTGAACAGACAATTTAAAAGAGCAGCATGGGAAGACAAAGCAAAGAATTATAGTGAAATGGTCAAAGAGCCAGAATCAAACTCAAAATCAGAAGGGACAAACTCACTCAGCATTTCTTAAGCTGAATGAACAGAAGAACAACAAATTCAAGCCTCTAGTTGAAATACATAAGAATGCTGTGGGCAAAATGTTGAATGACTCAGAAACATCAAAAGAAGATGGAAGGAGTACACAGAATCATTACACCAAAATAATGTCTGGCACAGAAGAATTTAATAAAACAATGTATGATAAAGAGGCAATGGTGATGAAGTCGGAAGTTGAAGCTGATCTGAAAGTATTGGCACAAAACAAGGCCCCAGGAATTAATGGAATACCAATTGACATAGTTCAACAAACAGATGCTACTCCGGACTTGCTCACCAGGTTGTGCCAAGAAATCTGGCACCTGGCCATTACAAGGAAAGGTGACCCAATAGAAAGTGAAAATTATTAAACAATATAATTAATATTACATGCAAGCAAGATTCTGCTGACAATTATCCAAAAACAACTGGAACAGTCTATGAATAGAGAACTGTCAGATGTACAGCCTGGGTTTAGAAGAGGCTGTGGCACTAGGGATATTATAGCCAATGTTAGATAGATTTTTAGCTGAAAGCAGAGAGTATCTGTGTTTTATTGACTATGCAAAGGTATTTGACAGTGTGGATCACAATAAATTTTGCCTAACTTTGAGAAAAATGGGAATCCTGGAACATTTGATTGTGCTTATGTGAAACCCATACCTGGACCAGGAGGCAATCGTCACATCAGAGCAAGAAAACAGTGCATGGTTCAAAACCAGGATAGGTGTACCCTAGGGATGCAGCCTATCTTCATACGATTTCAGTCTATAGGCAGAACAGATCTTTCAGCAGGCTGGGCTCTATGAGGAGGAATGTGATATCAGGACTGGGGGAAGACTCATGAACAACATGTGTTATGCAGGTGACACAACCTTGCTTGCCAAAACTGAGGAGGATCTGAGCCATTTGCTGCAGAAGGTCAAGGATTGTAGTCTTCAATATGAATTGAAGCTCAACAGCTAGAAAACAAATATACTCATCACTGTACATCATGATAGATGGTCAAGAGATTGGGATTTGTAACAACTTCAGTTTGCTTGGCTCTACAATCAGCACTCTTAGTACCAGCAGCTATGAAATCAAAAGATGAATTGCATTGGGAAAGTCTGCTGTCAGGGACATCTCCAGAGTACTGAAGAGCAAAAAAGTTTGTTTGGAGACTAAGGTGCACCTGATCCAGGACATGGTCTTCACAATTACTTGCTATGCATCAGAGAGCTGGACAATGGCTAAGGCTGCTAGTAGAAGAATTGATGCCTTTGAGTTATGATGCTGTAGAAGAGTATCAAAAATGCCATGGACGGCTAAGAGAACAAGCAGATTCATCCTGGTGAAACCAGGCTGCTTCTCAGAGGAAAGGATTTTGAAGCTCTGTCTAACATACTTTGGGATGTTGCAAGGAGGATCAGTCCTTGGAGAGGGACATCATGCCTGGGAGGGTGGAAAGACAGTGCAAGAGAGGAAGATCTTGGACGAGATGGATTGACTCAGTGACTGGGATTATAGGGTAGGTGTGTCAGACAATAAAGTTGGCTCAAGATAGAGCAGGATTCAGGGCTGTACATAGGATTTCTATGAGTTGCAAGCGACTTGACGGCACAATAACAAGAGGGTTCAGGCAGTGATTCCTCTTCTATGTCATTCTTTATGGTTTTATGAATTTTAATTTTTTCTATATTATTAAACAAATTATGCTGGCAAAAGTACATATCCATTTGTAGAAAAATGAAACAGAATCTATGCTTCACATCTTATATAAAAATGTGTACACCTTTCTTGACTTTAAACATTGTAGTGTTCCCTTGCTCTGTTTGGACCATAGTCTCTTGTTGTAGAAATATAGGTTTTGCATCAGCACAATTAAGTGTTCTGGAATTTCCATTCTTCTCAATGTTAGCCATATGTTTTTATGATTCACACAGTCAAGTGTTTTTGCATAGTCAATAAAACACAAACAGACATCTTTCTGGTATTCTCTACTTTCAGTCAGGATCCATCTGACATCAGCAATGATAATTCCTGCTGCCACAGCCTCTTCTAAATCCAGCTTAAACTTCTGACAGTTCTCTATTGATGTACTCTTCTAGCCATTTTTTTTATTTTCAGCAAGATTTTAATTGCGTGTGGTATTAGTGATACTGTTCGATAATTTCTATTTTCTTCAGAGCCATCTTTTTGGGGAATGTGAACAAATACGGATCTCTTCCAGTCATTTGACCAGGTAACTGTCTCCCAAATTTTTTGGCACAGATTGCTGAGTACGTCCAGGGGCTACATGGGTTTTTTGATACAGTCGGTATTTCACCAATTCCTAGGGCCTTAAGAGCTGCTCAGGATAATTAGTCTTTAGTCATTTGTTGTTGTGTGCCATCGAGTTGGCACTGACTCAGGGCTGACCCTCCAGTGACTTTTCAGAGGCAGTAAATGGCACAGGAAGAGATTGCCCTTCCTTCTTCTGCTAAGTAGTTGCGTTTGAACTACTTAGCTTCAGGATTGCAGCACAATTTCTTACCCCTAGGCCACCAGACCTTCCATTTGTCATTGTGGTGGTGTTGTTTTGTATACCAAGTCAGGATTGACTCATAGCTGACCCTCCAAGTGGGTTTTCAGAGATGATAAATCACACGGGAGGAGATTGCCCATTCTTCTCTCTAACATACTTGAGCCATTGCTTCAGTCATTCTGTCTATCTATCTGATTGAGGGTCTTTCTCTCTTTTGCTGATCCTCCACCTTTACACATCTACCTACTAGATAGTTGCTTTTCTAGTTGTTGTTAGCTGCCATTGAATTGAGTACAACTTATACCGACCCTATGAATGAAAGATCTGAATCCTGTTCTATCCTGTACTATTCTCACACTTCCTGACACACAAGAACCCATTGCAGTAGTCACTCTGTCAACTCACTTGGTCGAGAGGCTTCCTCTCCTTCACCAACCCTCCACTATTCCCAACATCATGTCCTCTCCAAGAATAGTCGAGTCAATTGTGACTCATAGCGACCCTACATACAATAGCCCTAAACTCTGCTCTGTCCTGTGCCAATCTGTCTCCGACACACCCACCCCGATTACCCCAGTCATTGAATCAATCCACCTCATAGAGGGTCTTCTCCTCCTGCGCTGTCCCTCCACACTCCCAAGCATGATGTCCCTCCTTGCAACATGTCCAAAGTATGTCAGACAAAGCCTCGGAATCCTTGCCTCCAAGGAGCAGTTTGGTTTTACCCTTTCCATGGTGAACCTGTTCATTTTCTTAGCAGTCCCTGGTACATTCAATACTCTTCTCTAGCACCACAGCTCAAAGGCATCGATTCTCCTTTTATCTTCCCTAGTCATTGTCCAGCTCTCTGGTGCTTAGCAAGTGATTACAAAGACCATGGCCTGTATCCAGGGCACCTTAGTCTCCAGAGTGACATCATTGCTCTTCAGTTCCATGGAGAGGTCCATAATAGCAGACTTTCCCATTACAATATGTCTTTTAATTTCCTGTCTGCTGGTGCCAAGAGTGTTTACTATGGAGTCAAGCAAACTAAAGCTATTAACAATCTCAGTCTCTTCACCATCCATCCTGATGCTGCCAATTGGCCCAGTGGTGAGAATCTTTGTCTTCTTGATATTGACCCTCTACAGCAAGCACTTCAGGCCCTCCTCCATTTCAGTAAGCAGGGCTGTGTCATCTGCATTACGCAGATTGTTGATGGATCTTCCACCAATCCTGATGTCACACTTCTCCTCATAGAGCCCAGCCTCCTGGATAATCTGTTCTGTGTATAAGTTGAAAAGGTATGGAGATTGACACATCCCTGACGTACACTCTTCCCAATTTTGAAACATGCAGTGTTTTCTTGCTCTGTTCTGAAGACTGCCTCTTGGTCCAAGTATGGATTTTGCATTAGCACTATCAAGTGTTCTGGGATTTCCATTCTTCTCAGAGTCAGCCACAGTTTGTTATGATCCACACAGTCAAACACCTTTGCATACTCAGTAAAACACAGATAGACATTCCTCTGGTATTCCCTGATTTCAGCTAAGATCTGTCTAACGTGGTAGATACATATTAACGTCAGTGAAGAGCATGTCTGTACATAAAAGGAGAAGATAAACAACATAACCAAGGTAAAGGAAGCCATTGTGGGGTACAAAGAGGTGAAAGGCAACAATGGTTATCTACTATTACCCACACAATCTTGCAGCAACAACAATGTCATTGTTGTTATGTGCTATCAAACCGCTTGTGATCCATAGTGACCCTATGTACAGCTGTTCTATAGCCTGCCCTGTCCTGAGCCAGTCTTACTAATTCCAACACATCTGCCCCTATTACTCCAGTTACCATATCAATCCAGTTTATGCAGGGTCTTCCTCTTCTGCATTGTCCCTGCACCCTTCAAAGCATGATGTCCTTCTCCAAGGACTGGTCCCTCTTGGTCATGTGCCCAAAGTATGTGAAACGGAGCTTCAAAATACTAGCCTCCAAGGAAAAGTTTGGTTTCACTCTCTTCAGGACAGACTTATTTTCAAAACCCTTCTCCAGTACCACAACTTGAAGGCATCTATTCTTCTTCCATCATCCTTAGTCATTGTCCAGCTCTCTGATGCATAGCAAGTAATTGTGAAGACCATGGCCTGGATTAGGGACAACTCATTCTCTAGAATGACATCGTTGCTTTTCAGTACTCCAGAGAGGTCCCTGACAGCAAATATTCCCAGTGTAATTGTCTTTTGCTTTCCTGACTGCTGGTGCCAAGAGTGTTGATTGTGGAGCTGAGCAAGCTGTAATTGTTAACAACATCAATTTCTTCTCCATCTATCATGGTGCTGCCAATTGGCCCAGTGGTGAGAATCTTTTTCTTCTTGATGTTGAGTTTCAATCCATATTAAAAACTACAGTCCTTGACCTTCTGCAGCAAGTGCCTCAGGTTCTCCTTAGTTTCAGCAAGCAAGATTGTGTCATGTGTGTAATGTATGTTGCTAATGAGTCTTCCTCCAATCCTGACGCCACACTAATTTACAAGGAAGACACATAATCTAAACATATGTGAGATAGTTTTTGAGAGTACACTCATAAGCACAAAAGGGTTTAGTAGAAGATATTTTTTACATGTTGTTGTTGTGTTCCATCGAGTTGGAAGCAACACATAGCTGACCCTCTGGAGGGTTTTCAGAGGCAGTTAATCACACAGGAGGATATTGCCCATCCTTCTCCCACAGAGCATATATATTTTTATGTGTTGCAAATTTATGCAGCGTTAAACAACATGTCTCTGGAAACTCTATGAACTTTGATCAGTGTCGGTAGTTGTAGAGGGGCTTCAGACCTTTTGTTCATAGGCTCCCTGTGAATCGTACTCAACTTAAAGGCAATCAACAACAACTATTATGTGCATACATAAGAATTTAACTATATTGTGATTGTCTAGTTAACCTTTAGGTTGCTCTGGTGGCCTAGTAGGTAAAGAGCTGTGCCGGTCGCCCAAAGCCAGGTGATTCGAATTTCCCAGATGACCAATGATGGCCAGTCTCCTTGCATGCAATTCACAGCCTCCAAAATCCCACTGGAGAGTCAGCTATGGGGCATTTTCAACTTGAGGGCACAGAACAATAGTTAAGTGTGTTGATGTTACTTGCTAATGTCAATTTTGCAGCTTTGTTTTTTAAATACCAGACTTTAGTCACCAGATCGTTAACATTCTTACAAACCAGAAAATAGACACTAACATTGTTCCTATTAGATATATTAGGTAAGACTTCTTGGGGTGACTATAAATTTTACCCCCACCAACCACTCAAAATTGTTCTGTCTGGATAGAGAAACATCCTCATTTTTATAGCCTCTTAATAAAAGGGTTATTAATAAATGTTTTACAACGAATGCTGTTTCCACTATGGCAGTTCAATTATCTAACAATGGTTTAGAATGGGGTTTCTCAACCTCAGAATTATTGACATTTGGGGCAGGATAATTCTTTGTCATGGAGCCCGGCTTGTGGATTGCAGAATGTTAAGCAGCATTCTTGGCTTCCACTCACTAAAACCAGTAGCAACCCACTTCTACTCCCATATGCCCAGCAAAGTTGTGGCAACCAGAAGTATCCCTAGACATTGCCAGATGTCCACTGGGGGGCAAAATTGCTACTGGTTAGAAACCACTGGTTTAGAGGCTAATATTGCACAAGCCAGTTTAATGAAGCCCATCTGTTTCTTCATGAATGGAGTGGACAGTAGAAGCCTTCTTCAATGTGTAATGCTTTGAAGAATTCTAAGTTCTATCTCTACATTGATGCAATTTGTGCCATTCCTTAACTTCCATGGTTCAGGTTTCTGAAGTTATAAAATTAAGGCACTAGATAGCTATTGTATCGGTTATGAATGAGAGTGAGTGAGTAGCCCTGTAGAAAGCACCTTGCATGCTGTCTGGAACATAGAGAGAGGCTCAACACCTGTTATTTCTCTCTTTTGAATTAAAATGGAATTATCAAAGTGAAAAATTATATGTCAACATGAGTGAGCTCCGGTAGTGTAGACCCTTGGGAGCTGCCCTGTGACCTAAGCAGTGCTTCTCTGCTGGTTCAAATCTACTACCGGCTCTGAGGGAGAAAGATAGACAATGTCCTAGTGTGTGATTAACAGCCTCAGAAAACCTGCTAGAGGTTCAGTCATTTCTTAACATACTGTGATGATTTTGAGATTTTTAAAAATGTTTTTAAAATTATTTCTGAGACGGAGTTCCCAGGTGGTGAGAACAATTTAGTTATTAGCAGAAAGGCTGGAGGTCTGAGTTCACTCTGGGTGCCTCCGAAGGATGCCAGTTGATTCACTTAGGAAGGCTCAGAAACATTGAAATTGCTGTGGAGTACTGTTGTGCCCCACCATATGTGACTTTGCCAAGAGATGAGTTCATGGCAACTGGTGTTGGTATTTTTGACATGAACACAGCATATGGATAGGAGAATCTCGTGGGAGTGGAGGGCAGGGATGCTCTGCCCAACCTCTAAGAAGCAGAATGAAAGTGATAGCCATCATGGGCCACAAAAATGTGAAAGAACTGTTGAAGGCACAAGAATTCATCAATATAAATTGAGAAACAGAAATCATGGTTTTATCTACCTCACATCAAATACTCAAAACATATTCCACATTTGGTGACTTTCACCTTCCTGCTGCTGCCACCACCGTAACTCCTTTCTTGATTATTGCAGAACTTTCTGCAAGGTGGTCTCACGCTTCTGCCCTTGCATAGCTAGAGTATTTCCTCAACATAGCAGTCAGTGTTGCTTTAAATATGCAAATATTTTCTGCTCAGAACCATCCAAGAGCATCTCTTCTCAATCCAGGTGAAGATTCAATTCCTCCATCCATCACAATCTGAACTCACTCTGGCTTCATTTCCTGCTGTACACTTCTTACATACCTTCCTTGGGGCATTTCCTTGTTGCTGTCTCTATTTGGAAGTCTCTTTTCTCCAGTTTCATAGCTCCTTAACTTCACTCGGAGGGGGGGGGGGGTGGTCTGGTGGCCTGGTGGTCAGGGAGCTTCTCTCTCAACCTAAAGGCTGTTGGTTCAAATCCACCAGCTATACACAGAAGAAGAAATAGGCACACTCCTCTTGTACCATTTATAGTCTCTGATAACCAGCTGGAGGGTCAACTGTGAGTGAGTTGTGAGGGTAATGAGGTGAAGTGGTTACTTCTTTCAGGTGTTTGAATAAATCTTACCATTGAGGCCTTCTGTGATGGCCTCACATGAAATTCCACCACCAAGATCCACTCCAGCTCAGCCCTACTGTTGTCTATTTCTCTTGTTGCTGCTTCTGTTGTGTTTCGTTGAGTTGATACTGGCTCATGGCAGTTGCATGTCTCTTGAGGTTTATGAGAACAGATTGCCAGGTCTTTCTCTCATGAAGCTGCCAGGTGAGTTTGAACTGCTGAGCTTTTTGTTAGCAATCAAGTAATTAACCATTTCACTACAGGCACGCCTTCCATCACTCTTGCCCTGCTTTGTTTTTCTCATAGTACTTGCTACCATTTAAAAAATGGTCTTTTACAAACACCAAGACGGCAGTTTTGCTGATGTTTCTCTATCACCTTGAACACTATTTGGTACAAGTGCTCAATAAATGTTTCTCTGTTTAATGATCAAATGGACAGAGGACAACAAATTTTTCATTGAGGTTAAAAGAGCAACAACAACAACAAAATCTTTGAGCGCATTTGTATAAGTTAACTGATGAGGATTCTTCTAAGCCCTGGATTTCACAAACTCGTGCTTTCACTGGCCTTCTGAAGATTATGACAACTATAGTGTTAGTAACAGGGAGCTCTGGTGGCTACTAGTGGCAAGAAGCTGCAATGCAATCCTGAAGACACATGGTTCAAGGCCACCAGCTGCTCTGCAGGAGAAGGATGGGCAATCTCCTCCCATGTAATTAACTGCCTCTGAAAACCTGCCTGAGGGTCAACTGCGGGTCGGTTCGGACCCTATAGTACACAACAACAACTGTGTTAGTAACATCAATCTGTTTATCTTCATATCTGTCTACATAAGTATCGATCTATTAATCAAGACAAGGGAGTTGTGGTGGACTGGATTGTAGGGTGCTGCATTGCTATAACCCAAAGGCTGTGCCTTGCTGGTAGTGCAGCTAAACTGCAAAAACACTAACAGTCTTACCTTGGAAATCTGCTGGATAATTAGCTTTCAAATTTTCAATTTTCAAATTTTCTCAAATTTCAAAATTTTCAAATTTGTCCATTTCAAATGGATAGCAATGAGACATAGAAATAATGGTAGTATCATCTCTCAAGCTTCACTGGGTAGAGCAAATAATGAATGAACTTGGTTGCTAACTGAAAGCTTAGACGTTTGAATCCTCCCAAAGATGCCCGAGGGAAAAAAATCTTGAAAATCACCTTTCAAAATATCAGTATTGAAAACTCTGCAGAGTCAACTCAATCAAAATCGGTATAAATCCATGCCTGTCAAGTTGATAGCAACTCACAGTGTGACCCTCTCCAAGGTTTCTGAGGCTGTAAATCTTTGGAGGAGGAAACTCCCCAGCTCTCTGCCATGGTGTGGTTGGTGGATTTGAATCATTGACCTTTCAGTTAGCAACCCCATACAGGTGAAAAGTACAGCACTAGGCATATATGTGGCCATAGCACCATATTCCTAAGAAGTGTGAATACAGTAATTTACAAAGAGAGTGACAAATAAGAAACTGATGAATATTATTCACAAAAGATGTGGACATTCTCATTCTGGTCCCCCTACATAGACCCAGACTTAAGTATGAGGCATATGGAAAGCCAACAGGATTCTTGGGTCTAGATTTAGCTCCCATAATAGATAGTCCCTGTATGTGCTCTCCACTAGTCCCAGTCCATGCTGCAGAGCCCCACCTTTCAGGCTTCTGTTTAGACCTCCTGTAGCCAGACACACCAAACTCTTTTTATTGACTTCTTTTTAAAAAAAATAACTATTGTTCTAATTCTTGTTATTAAAAATAAAGAAATATAACAAGGTATTTGTTGTTGTTAAGTGCTGCTGAGTCGTAGACGACTCATAGCAACCCTATAAATGAAAGACCTGAACAATTGTATAACTTTCATCATTTCTCCAAGTTCATAGAGTTTCTGGAGGCAAGATATTTAAGAAGTGGATGCTACCCCTGCTTCCAAACTTGTGGAGCTTGGAAGCTCCACCAAACACTGTCTACCATGGATAACCATTATTGCATTTGACACATCAGTGTCACAGTGTTTAACATCACAGCAAACATGAGTTACCTCTGTACAGCAAATGGACAGACGAGTGCTATACCACTTAGAAGAATATTTGACCAAAAACATTAAAACCAGGCCTGAGGGCTGCAGATTAAAATCACCCACTTTTGACTTGGTAGCATCATTTTCTATCCACTAGGACAACAATGCTCTCTTCATTGTTGTTACTGTTGTTAAGTGCTGTCAATTTATTTATTATAAATTATCTATGATATAAATATAAAAAACAACACCAATTCTTTTTTTTTTTTAACAACACCGATTCTTAGTGTGTTTGTCTGGTGGACTTTCTATTCTTCCTCATTACAGTATTTACCATTTGTCCACATTCAATACAGCTAATATTTGTCACCTTTGGGGGGAAAAAATCTCAGAGCTCCAGGTCATCACCAGTGGAGTCAAAAACAACTAACAGCTGACCTTCCAGCGGATTTTTCAAGGCTGTAAATCACACCACAAGAGACTGTCCATTTTCTCCCAAGGAGCAACTAGTGCATTCTAACCACTAGTGATTTTCTCTAGCAGCCAGAGAGGAAAGACCTTGGGTTAGCAGCGCAACATCCTGTGAACTACACCATCAGCCGAACTCCATAGTCATCTATTTACTTCTAAGGTATCAATTCCCTCACTTCATTGCTATTTTTAAATATTTTTCATTCTTCTAAGCTTAAAAGAGATTGAAATTGTTAACAATTACAGCTCGCTCAGCTCCACATCAACATTCTTAACACCAACAATCAGGAAATCGAAAGATGAATTGCACTGGGGACATAGAGTACTGAAAAGCAACTATGTCAGTCTAGAGACTAAGGTGCATCTAATCCAGGCCATGGTCTTCACGATTACATGTTATGCTTCAGAAAGTTGGGCAATGGCTAAGGACGACAGAGAAGAATTGATGCCTTCAAATTGCGGTGCTGGAGAAGAATTTTGAACATACTATGGACTGCCAAGAAAACAAATAGGTCTGACTTGGAGAGAGTGAAGAAAAAAGTTTCTCTCTGGAGGCTAGGATCTTGAAGCTCTGTCTCACATACTTTGGGCACATGGCCGGGAGATACAGGTCCTTGGAGAAGGACATCATGCTTGGAAGTGTAGAGGAGCAGCGCAGGAGAGGAAGACCCCGGATGAAATGGATTGATACAGTGACTGGGGCAATGGGGGTTGGTGTGTTGAAATTAGTGAGACTGGCTTAGGACAGAGCAGGTAGAGCTACTGTACGTAGGATCGCTATGAGTGATAGGCAACTCAAAGGCACGTAACAATAACAAGCCGGAAAGCCATTTGACTGTGTGGATCATAAAATTTATGGCTAACATTGAGAAGAATAGGAATCCCAGAACACCTAATTGTGCTCAGGTGAAATCTATACCTATATTAAGAGACTATTGTCTGAACAGAGCATGGTTTTAAATCAGGAAAGGTGTATGTTAAGGTTATATCCTTTCTCTAGATCTGTTTAATCTATACACTGAGGAGGACTTGAAGCACTGCAGAGGATCAAAGACTATAGCCTTTAATATGAATTGCATCTCACCTCCAAGAAGACAAAAATTCTCACCACAAGACCTATAAAAGCCGCACCATGATAGATGGAGAAAAGTTTGAAATTGTCAATTATTTCCTCTCATTTGGATCCACAATCAACACTCTCGTTACCAGGAGATCAGGAGACAGGAAGCTAGCATGGGGCAAATCCGCTGTCAAGAATCTCTCCAAGTTACTGAGGAACAATTATGTCAGTTTGAAGACTGCGGTGTGCTTGATTCAGACCATGGTGTTTTCAGTCCTTTGCTATGCATCTGAGAGCTGAACAATGAATAAAGATGACAGGAGAAGAATTGATGCTGTTGAGCTGTGGTGTTGGAGAAGAGCACTGAATATACTATGAACTGCCATAAAAACAGATATATTTTGGGAAAAGTGCTACTCAGAGGCAAGGATGGCAAAACTTCATTTCACACCTTTTAGACATGCTGCTGAGAGAGGCTATTCCTTTCAAAGGGATTTCATACTTGGAAAGATAGAGGGTCAACAGAAGAGTGGAAGACCCTCACAGTGGGTCTGCAGCCCTGGGCTTAAGTGTGTTGAAGATGATGAGGGTAACCCAGGATAGGACAGGGTTCAGGTCTGTTGTTCCTTGGGTTGCTATGAGTCACACTTGATGACATCTAACAAGAAGTCAAAAAGAAAGATGGATAACCTTCCAAGTGATTTTTACTCCCTCTGAAAACCCACAACAGGCTCAGCTATGAATCAGTTCCAACTCAACAGCAATGTGTTTGAGTTTGAAGCAGAAATTCAGAACTCCTTAAGTAAAAACTCCCATTTTCTCCTCCCTACCTGCCATCCTCACCGCCAGTACCTGGTAACCACTAGTGAGCTTCAGTCTGGATCCTCTTGAAAATGGAGCTCTGGTGGCCTAGTCTGTAGACAGTTGTGTTACCAACCCAAAGGCCAGGGTGTTTGAGTCCATCAGCAGCTACGTGGGGAGAAAGATGGACAGAATCCTAGTGTGTGATTTATAGACTCAGAAACCCAATGAAGAACCAGTGATAGAAGAATGAGGTTTTGAGCTTTAAAAAATAAAAATAAAAAATAAAATTGAAAAGACAAATAAACTCACATGATTAGGTCACATTTAAGGGGTTATGATCATAGAAGATATGCACATAAGATAATGAGAATATTGGGGGGGGGTCATCTTAGAATTGTGGCTGGCACAGAATTCCTTTTAAAAGAGATTTGCGTTTTCTCTGCGGAATCACCATGGCGGCTGGGACCCTGTACACATACCCCGAAAACTGGAGGGCCTTCAAGGCCCTCATCGCCGCTCAGTACAGCGGGGCTCAAGTCCGCGTGCTCTCCGCACCACCCCACTTCCATTTCGGCCAAACCAACCGCACCCCTAAATTTCTCCGCAAGTTTCCAGCCGGCAAGGTTCCAGCTTTTGAGGGTGACGATGGATTCTGTGTGTTTGAGAGCAATGCCATTGCCTATTATGTGAGCAATGATGAGCTGTGGGGAAGTACCCCAGAGGCAGCAGCCCAGGTGGTGCAGTGGGTGAGCTTTGCCGACAGCGACATCGTTCCCCCAGCCCTCACTTGGGTGTTTCCCACCTTGGACATCATGCACCACAACAAGCAGGCTACAGAGAACGCTAAGGAGGAGGTGAGGCGAATTTTGGGCCTCCTGGACCTTCACTTGAAGACAAGGACTTTCCTGGTGGATGAACGTGTCACCTTGGCTGACATCACGGTTGTCTGTACCCTGTTGTGGCTCTACAAACAGGTGCTAGAGCCATCTTTCCGCCAGGCTTATCCTAACACCAACCGCTGGTTCCTCACCTGCATTAACCAGCCTCAGTTCCGGGCAGTCCTAGGGGAGGTGAAGCTCTGTGAGAAGATGGCCCAGTTCGATGCTAAAAAGTTTGCAGAAAGCCAGCCTAAAAAAGATGTCCCACGGAAAGAGAAGGGATCCCGGGAGGAGAAGCAGAAGGCCCATGCTGAGCGGAAGGAAGATAAAAAGGCAGCTGTTTAAGCGCAAGTACTCCAATGAGGACATGCTGACTGTGGCCCTGCCCCATTTTGGGGGGCATTTTGATAAGGCCGGCTGGTCCTTATGGTATGCTGAGTATCGCTTCCCTGAGGAGCTCACCCAGACCTTCATGAGCTGCAACCTCATCACTGGAATGTTCCAGCGATTGGATAAGCTGCGGAAGAACGCCTTTGCCAGTGTCATCCTCTTTGGAACCAACAATAGCAGCTCCATTTCTGGAGTGTGGGTCTTCAGAGGTCAAGAGCTTGCCTTCCTGCTGAGTCCAGATTGGCAGGTGGACTACGAGTCCTACACGTGGCGGAAACTGGATCCTAGCAGTGAGGAGACCCAGACGCTGGTTCGAGAGTACTTCTCCTGGGAGGGGGCCTTCCAGCACGTGGGCAAGGCCGTCAAAGAGGGCAAGATCTTCAAGTGAGCCAATGGCTTGTCACCTCGCTGCCTGCACCTGCCCTTCGGGGAGAATAGGGGTCATTAAAGGAAACTGAACATTGAAAAAAAAAAAAAAAGAGAGAGATTTGCCACATATATTCAAAGAAGATGAATCCAGCACAGCTGGCTAATAGTAACCAGTATCTGTGGACAGACATTTCATCCTGTAGATCTTTCCTGAACCTTAGTATTGTGTTGGGGTTGGGGGTCAGCATGGACACTTACAAACAACAACAATATGAGTAATGTTAAGTAGATGCTTATCCCCCCCCCCTTCTTTTCTGGCGAGGCCCACTTGTCTTTGTGCTTTTGGAGTTTGTCCCTTTAAGGGGCACAGGCTTTAGAATATGTCTTCTGATTAGAAAAGTCTTAGTACATACAACTCTGTTCCTCTGCTACCCCATATCAAAGAATAATTCTCTGGCAGCCATTTGGCAAAGTAGAAATAAAGTAATCGTAACACAACAGTGTCATAGGATCCATGACACCTGCTTTAGAAATAAATCTCCTGGCTTTGTCTTCCCCTTTATTTTCAATAAATGCTCCAGTATTATTGCTACTGTATTAATCTAGCAGCAGGAAACCATTATCCAATGACAACAGTCTCTCCCATTAACATTATGTTTTAATTTTAAGATTATTTAGATGACTGCTAGAAGCTACTAAATTATGATAAAATGAGAGAAAGAATTACGTGCTTTCAACTAAAGGTTCAGTCAAGTTACCTTCTTCTAGTCTCCACTGCTCTGGACAAAAAGACACCCTTTTAATTTTACCCAGTTACTGAGTACTACTTGGGCATAAGCTCAAATGTATAGAAACCTAGACCTACATTAAATGTCATTGAATAGCTATTAACGTTTAAATTATTATTTAATATCATTTGATGTATTACATTAAATTTATCTACATGAGGAGCTGAAAATACTGGCCATTTTTTTTAGGAAAGCAATTGTAGTAAATAAAACAATAATGAAATAACAATGATAAACACTCAGTAAATAAATAGAGAAAACATTTGTCTAGCAGAGTTTACACTGAGAATTTTGTATTTGGGGACATAGCAAAAAGGAGGAGGAGAAATATAACTGTAAAAATAAAGGTAAGATGTAATTGTTGGTTATTATGATAATGTTCTGACAAGTAAGGGTTAAAGTTGACATTATATCATAAAATGGTATCTGTACATTTGTATAAAATCTACTGGTGTGTCGGAATCAGTGAGACTGGTTCAGGACAGGGCAGGCTTCAGAATGCTGTACTTGGGGTTGCTATGGGTCGCAGGCAACTTGATGGCACATAACAACAAAAACATGCAAATATTTTCTTCAAATAATAACTAGTTTGCAAACAATCTACTAATTTAAAATTTCCTTTTTCTTCTATCAGGTGTAGTCTAACACTCCTAGACATTCTTTTAAAAGTTTTAGTTCATCTCTTGCTTCATTCTTGTCTGTCCCAATGGTCTCAGGCTTGGGGTTTGTTTTTATTTCAGATGCTGAGGATGGTGTACTTACAACTGAGGAATATATTGAAAAAATTATTAGAATAGTAATACTTTTCACTCAGTAGTCTAGATATGGGATTCTCTGGTTCATAAGCAAACCATACATATGAAGAATATTATTGGAAATGGAGTTATTACTTTAATAGCAATCATATTAGGGGGGAAAAAGGAAGTGCTTAAGTTGTGAATTCTCCCCATATTGTTAATATGGCTCAAGTAGGTCATCAATATGTGTCCTATTTACTGATAGGTGCAACATAGGTGGTGGTGGGAAGATCAATCAACAGCCCCTTCTATAAATTACCATGACTTCTAGAAATGATCAAAACTTCACTGGAGTGTCGTACGTTGTCTTCCCAGCAATGAGTTATAGTCAATAATTCATTCCCTGACTGAGCTGATAACAGGCAGATATTCTAATAATGTGCTAGGATTTACTACTGGACACAAGCAGTAAGTAGGAATTTCAATGCAGTGTTAAATGTTATCTCAGTGGAGAAAAGCAATAAAAACAGGACAGAGAGAGGCATCTGGGTACAATGCTTGGATGTTTCAGTCTTCTAATTAGAACACACATGTACAAAGGTAGTGTTGTTTAGTTTTCATTCTTTCTTTGAAGCAAATTGTTTCCAGAGTATTGTTCTGTAATGACTTCTCCTGGCCTTATTGTCAGAGAGCACAACAGATGGCTGGGGGGAAAAATGCTGAAAAGAAAGTCTATTTTCTTCTTCCATTGTTTTCCCAAATTTTAAAATGGCTTCACTTGAATATTTTCCTCTTTTAAATGAAACTTTTAAAAGAATTATCATCTTATACTAAAAGGCTAAAATATATTTTTAGTGATTTCTTATCATCCAGAGAAATCGACAAATTTGCTTTCTCTGTCAGAATGTTTTGAAGCTAGAAAAGAAGTGGTGATTCATCAAAAACAATTTTATTATCAAACTTGATTTATGTTGAGAAATATAAATGATGACGTTATAATGTGTACCTCTGCACAGAGGGAACATATTTTAGTCAATTGAGTTATCCAATTTTATTATTTTAAAAGAATCCATATCTAGTTCTTCTTATTCTAAAAAATTTATGGCACTGTATTCAATAGAAATATGTGTTTTTCAAATCTATAAACAGCTATGGATTGTACTTTCTAATCAAATAGAATCATTCATTAAACCAAATGAATAAATATTATAATATTTTCATAAACTTTTTTGATGAACAAATAGACATCAGTACTATATTTTAAAGTACTGAATTTTATTACAAATCTACAGAGAGAAAAAGCTTAATATATCAATATTATAATTTAAAACGCTGCTGACTAAAGAGGTTATAGTTTGGGGACTTGAAATTTCCGAAGTATTAGCTTTTCTTTCACCAAAAACAGCTAGTTGGAACATAGGGAAATGAATTGTACTTTAATGCCTTAGTTTTTCTATCTACAAATGCTTATTTCCATTGTCTCAGGAACAGTAATTAATGTTAAATGGAATTTCTATTTTATAGCATTTATAATTTTAATATATATCCTTAGTCATAACCACCCTGCATATATACAAATGGCCCAATCATCTACATCTCTTTTGTAACTACTACAAAATTAAATTTATCTATGCAAAGATTTAACTTGACTTTAATTAGCAACTCCTGTCGAGCCACTAGACCATTTAGAAGACCCTAATGAACATATAATATACTCATGCATATAGTCTGCTAATTTAGTTGCAATGATATATGAAGAATATCACTTGTGTTTGAATACTGTTGACATAATTTAATCCCAGAAGTAGATAGTATGAGTGAGTCAAATAGTTTTTCCTATGTATAATCACGATGAAATACATTTATATTATCTGGATTTCTGGATTTGCTTGTAGTCTTGAGGCAGATTTGGGGGCTTTCTAATGACCTATTTCTATACTGATAAGCACAGACGAAGAAAAAGGGTAATTTTTCAGCCACTACAACAAAGATGGCCTTGGTATGGCAGGCAAAATGCACGCCAGAGATTTTTTCTTTCATAGCATTTTTTTTATTCACCTTTCCCATCTTTTCAAGGTGCTTTGAATGTCCTAAGTAAACTGAATAATTAAAAGCAAAGGTCCATTTAAATGATATTTCTAATTACAATAATATAAATACAACAACTTTAACTTTCTTGAGAGGCTTTTCAATTATCTTATTGAAATTAAATCAACTATCTTATTTTTATATTGCCCTGGATTAGAGCAGAACTTTCTAAATATTTCTTGACAGAGTTTGATGAAGCCTTCACCAAATGTGAAGTTACTCAGATTTTTCAATAAAGATTATTCTAATTAAACAGCTACATGCCCCTTTATCCTATTAACTATTTCGTGAAATATTGATAGGGTATACTGAGAAATAATATCACAAATTAATAAGTAAATTTAAAATATTATTTCAATACTGAAATCTAGGAGAAGGTTCTTAGGAAAAACAAAACAAAACACCACCAACAACTATTTTAGAGAGGCCAAGCTTAATAAAAACTATTTTAAAATGCCATTGTGGTCTCCCCAGTTCTGCTTACTTATCCACTATGACCATCCCAACAGCTACAAAAACACAAAAACCCATCACATTGGTACACAATCCCCCCCCACCCCGCAACTCCCCAAACCCCAAATATAATCTACTCTGCAACCCTCATTGCGTACTCCTACGATAAAAATAATGCCCTAAAATATAATACTTTTAGACTATTCTCTCCCCCATAGATAGACTTCAATGCCGTAAACATATTTCATCCAGTTTTTCTCAGTCTTACCCTCACCCCAATGCCAGCCTCATTCTACAACAGTGGCACCATATTGGGGGGGAGGGGGGAGGGGTTTGTGCGGGGAGAAGGGTGCAACAATGAATGAATGGAATTCCAAAATCTCTGTAGATGTTCATTGAAATGAAAAAGAAACAAACTAAATAATAAAAAAAAACAAACACTATGATTTGAAGATCACTAAAATAAAAAATAAATTCATTTAAAAAATAAAAAACAAACAAGAAACAAAAAAAAAAAAACCCATCACAGACCTAACTGGCACACCTTCCCCTTGGGTTTTCTAATTGCCATCTTCAGTAACTACTGTTGTCCCTCCTACCTATCCTTCTTAAATTTCAGAGATGTAGTTCTAGGCTCAGGCTTTTTAGATTTATCTTGACTGAATTTTTACATTCAAAGGATCTCTGTGGTGGCAGTAATAAAGGTGTACAGCTTTTTAAAAATTTCCTGTAGAAGTTTCCTTCAAAAACAGTTTTGCATTGATTTTTAAAGGATAAAATACTATTTCTTGAGATAGCAGGACCACATCGGAGATTGCCATATCAGCATCAATTACACTGGCCTTCCTGGTGGCATTATAAAGGCAACATGAAGTGTGTAAAACTTCTGGCTGTCTATGGGTGGTTCTAAGAAAATGTGAGTTGGGAAATAGAAAAACTGATTATGCCTGGAGGGCTATGTAAAAAGAAGGGAAAGTATGAACAAATATTTGTGGGCAATGATTGTTTTTTCTAGGATTAATAACTCAACGGCATTGCATCACAACCACAGCTGTCCCTCATAACTGACCATTGAGTTTCTGAAGCTGTAAATTCCAAGGGAAGAGATTGCTCATCTTTCTCCTTCCAAGCAGCTGGTTGACATGATTCTGAAATTTAATTGTTGTTATGCACTGTGGAGTATGAACCAACCCATAGCTTGACACCCTTAACTCCCTTGAGTTTTTAGAAACCGTTTAATCCCAGGGGAGAAGATTGCTGATCCTTCTCCTGTGGAGCAGGGTTTGAACTGAGTTCCTTCGAGGTTGCAGCACCGGTCCTTACCCCTAGGCCACCATTTCTCTTTTCCCCAAAGCATTACACGCTCATTTCTCACAGAGAATATACCGAATACCCATAGGTATATGACATCACAGAGGTATCTTGGGTATAACTATTATAATTTTATTATTGGTTCAGGAAATATTACTTTATACCAAGAGTATTACTTTGAGAGCACTTTTTATATTTATTTCAAGACTACCGGAGTATCGCACTCTTGCGTATAAAGAGCTTTCGTGTGCTTAGTGCAGTTTTTGTGCATTTAGTAGCAATCAGTGGAAAGATTGATATTGCTATCTCACTTAAGCAGGTCTTTTTGGATCACAAACATGGCTTCTAAGATTAGAAAACAAGCTCAAACCCATTGCTGTTGAGTTGCTTGACTCTCTGTGACCCTATAGGGTTGAAAGGAGCTGCTTGATTGATTTCCCAAGGCTATCCTCTTTAAGAAGCAGATTACTGTTAGTCCCACTTATTGTGTAATTTCTAAGTATGAACCATGGAATTTTTGTTCGGCCGCTCGCTGCTGATCACTGCACAGTTGTTGTCGTCTACCAGCGAGTGAGGAGCAACTTGTAAGTGACCCTCCAGCGTGTTTTCAGGAGCGGGAAATCACCTAGGAGAAGACTGCCCATCTTTCTCCCACGGAGCAGCTGGTCAATTGGAACAACGTTGCTTTGGGTTGGCAGTGTAACTCTCTTAACACTAAGTGTCCAGAGCTGCTAAATGTAAAGACTGCAGAAATAAAAACTACCCAGAGGTGGCGCTGTGGTTAAAGTACACCTGAATTTTGATTACAGTGAATGTTTTTACCTCATATGCCTCAGAAGAGAAACTGTTAGCCATTATCACTTTTATATTTTTATAACCGAAACATCAGCAAATAAAGCTCTCTGGTAATACACTCCCACTGTCTTGACATAGGTAAATGACATTGCCCCACACCTAGTAAAAGAGAAATACTAAAACTGCTATCTTTAAACATAGGCACCTTCTAACCTAGAGATTATGTTTCCTCCTTCCTTTCACAAAGCCAACCTGGATCATATAGATAATCACTCACTGATATCTCAATATGTGTTTAATTAAATTTCTACCATCAAATTTTAAAAATTAAATTTTCAGTTTAGTGTGTGTCCTGAATTCGGGAAATGCCTAAAGTACCCATCTTCCTTACAGAGATATGTACTTTATTTTAAGAAAATATTTTAAAAAGAAAACCCAAAACCAAAATCAAGCTGACTTGGTTTAAGTCCTTTCTTTTGCAAAAGAGGAAATTAAGGTGCAGACAAGAATTTTCACTTGCACGTTACAAATCATAGGATAATTGTAACTCACTAAGATCTGGAATGATCTCATTTTTATTATTATAAATTATTAACAAATTGAAAACTTGACCAGAGAATTAAAATTTACACATTATTTGTCTATGGGGTTCCTTTCTTCAGTTGGTTTAAATGCATTTTTTTACTAACTCTCAAGCAACATTAAATCTTTTTAAGTTGACAGTTTTAAAATTCAGAATATTTAAATTCTAGATTTTTAAATATAGGATATTTAAACTGCTAGTATTATTTTAATGATTTAAAAAAATGTTTCTCATATATCCACAAGGTGAATTGATCATAAAAATGTAATTCTGAGTTCCAATCAATAAAATTGTTGTTGTGTACCATACTTATCATAGGATATAAAAAAGACAAGTATTCTAATTGACATTTTAAATGTTCTCTGTTTGATGATATAGGCAATGATAGTACTTACTTGTGCAGCTTTCATTTTGATGATTTGAAAGGTAAAAATCTTCCAAAGAAATACTACAGCCATAAAAGTTTAGTATTTGCGTTGTCGGGGCCAGAAATGGCAAGTTCTTTTCCTCCATCTAGCTGCACTATGTAACACAATATGAAAACTTGTCCCACACGGCTGGTTTTACTTAATGATACTTAGCAGAAGGGTTTTGCACTTTCATAATAATTTCCACCAGAAAAATCTCTCTGGAACTTACTAATAATAATCAGACCTAATATTAGCCTCAGATTAGAGATTTATTAAACCTTTTTGGCAGCTTATATAAAATTGAATGGCTAGGTATTCAAGCACCAGGCTGAGCTTCAGTCCTGAAAAAAGATTCTCAGGCTAGAACCCTAAAAACATTCTTCAAAATTTGCTGTGTACTAAGAGTGATATTTCTTACCCAGGGCCTGTGAGATTGCAAACCTTGCCATTATCTTCATTGCTGGGGG
>NW_006399974.1:3735383-3743382 GCF_000299155.1 Elephantulus edwardii | reverse complement strand
AGTATGTATGCTCCAGCGCAATAACCTTCTTTGTTTAGGGTGACTTGTAAGAAATTTGGCCTCTCACCCTGCAGGGTAAGGAGGATGGAGGCTCAATGGCTTTGTCTCTGAAGTTTCCAGCAACTTTGAAAAGTTGAGGTGTGATCTTGACAAAATCTTCGAAAGGCCTAAAAGGAACTTAGCCTCTACCTGTGTTCAGGCGAAGTGGGTTAATTAGACAGGAGTTCAATGGTTATTGCTTTCTTTACTAAGTTTATCCTGTTAACAAAACTTTCACTAAGGTTCATAAAACTCCAAAATCCAAACTAGCTTTTCTGCATTTGTAGTATGGTGTGTGCGAGAGAGAGAGATTATAGGAACATTTCTTTACAAACAGAAAGGACCCATTCTTAAGAAAGATGTCAAGTAAGTTTCCTAAGTCTCCTTTCTCTGAGCAAGAGGGCATCTCCCGAAGGCCGAAGGGCGAGCGTGCCGATCCCCGAGTCCCCCGCGCGCTGCGAGGACAGGTGCTTTTGCCTGGCTCCTCAACTCCCCACTCGGACTGCGAAGGGCTGCTTAGACAGGGGTCCAAGGCGCACGGCCCGCCCGTCACTCCTCCCCACTTGATTCTGGCCCTGGCTCTCTCCCTTCTCAGCCCCGCTCCTCCGCCTGGCTCCCTCCTCCGCGTCCCCCCCCCCCCCCCCCCAGTCTCGTTTCAGTCATCCCTTTGTCCTTCCCCGGATTGGCAGGTTTTATTATTCCGCCTGAACAATCCGGCCGCCCAGTGGCTGAGGGTCGCTGACGTCGGCGGCAGAGCCGGGGAGTAGTTGGGATTTTGCTCTGTCAGTAACACATGTGTAAGAGCCGCGGAGGGAGCGAGCGAGTCGGCTAGAGGCCAGCGCCACCGCCGCCGCTGCCGCCTCCGAGCCGGGCAGCAACAGCCCCGGCAAGCAGCCCCGGCCGCGGCGCAGGCTGCAGCGCGCCGGGCCCTGGCCGGCCGCGGCTACTCAACACTTGGGCGCGCCCGCCGCCCGGCTTCCGCACGCTCTACCGTCGCCGCCGCCGCCGCCGGGTCTGTTGTTTCTGTTGCTCCTCTCCGGCTGGAGGTGCAGAAAGCCCGGTAGAGCAGCGGCCGCCTCCAGACCCCAGCGAACGCGCGAGCGAGCGCGCGGGAGGGAAGAAGGCGGCGGCGGAGGAGGAGGAGGAGCGGGAGGCGCGCGGGCGGGGGCGGGGGCCGCCGGGCGGGGGAATATACAAAGTGAAGCCACATTGCCAAACTTGCAGCAGCGATTGCAGCAGTTGCTGCCACTGCGCCGCGCCTGAAGCCGAGCAGCGCGGGCCGAGGGCTCCTGCAGCTGCTCGCGCGGAGGCGGCGAAGGACGAGGACCGAGACTGACACTTCTCCTGCCAGCCCGGCTGCCACTTAGCCTATGCACCAATAAATTGAACTTTTGGCTCTCAGTTTAAAAAAAAAAGCAGCCCTTAGCCCCCTCCTCCCCTTTCCTGCTTCTGCAAGAACTCCCTCCCTCCCTCCAGCTCCGCCAGCCGAGGCGCCCCTTTCCTGGAAGCCGAGCGGCTTCACTCGCATTTCGCCGCCGCCGCCTCTCGCAATATTGCAATATAGGGGAAAAGCAGGTAAGGGGGCGGCCAGAGAGCCTTGGGCCGGGAGGGTGAGTGGGGGAGGAAGGGGCTGCTCTCGGTTGGGGCTGTTTCCTTTGGCTTCCTTCCCTTGACCGTCCCAAATTGCAAGTAAACAATACGTCGGTTTAGATAATGCGCGAGTCTGAAACTACCGAGGCCGGCCTGCGAGAGCTAACGCGGAGGGCAGCCTGGGGCCGCCAGCTTTGTAGCGGTTCCTGCTTACAAAAGCGTTCTTGGAGATGGAGATGGAGCTGGTGGGCTGCTTAGTGGGGCTTGGAGGTAGTTCTACTTCATAAGGGGCTTGGTCCGGAGGTCTTTAGATGAGGGTTTAAAGATGAAAAGTAGTGGGACTGGGGGTATTAGACATGACCCCCCCTTCTCCTAGTAAACACTATTTTTGTAACAGTGGCAGAAAGGATAGAAGTGAGTAGGATTCGGTATTGCTCAGTCTTTTAAAAAATTCCTCTTGGCTTATAAGTCTTTGTTCCAATCCAGGAGAAATCCGGTGAATCACCTAATTAAAATCAAGACATGAATTAAGCATCCATTTTTGTACTACAAATTGCCAGCGCTACGTTTGTCCCTCCCTTGGTCTCCATTAAAAAACACCAGAGACGTTGTTAAAGGGGGGCCGATTTTTGCCTCTAGCTGCCAGTTCTGCTTTCTATTTCTCTTCACTATCCCAGGACCTAAATTGCTTGGCTATGTAATTACTAGAGTATAAGCCTATTTAACTTAAAAGCTTTCTTTTTTTTTTTTTTCCCAAGTCTAAATGAAACTTGATGAGGGCCCGTCCTTAGTTATCAGGGGAGTCAGTTTCTGGTCAGTCCTCTTGATTCATCTCTTTTAGATTTAATCAGCATTAAGGTATTGCTTGTCCTTAAGAGCTTTAGCTAATGGGGTTACTGGATGCTTTTCTCCGTGTAATGTTTCCTTTTAAAAAAAATATATATACATATGTATTTACCTCTCACCAAAGATGGGGGCGGGGAACAGCTTGGAATCTCCTCCCTCCCTCTCCCCATTTAAAAAGGAATTCGGTGCGATTAAAACGTGGGGGGGGGGGGCAGTTTAAAGACCTAGGGCAGGAAATGCAGATTCATTTGGGTTAGGGCTGAAATTGTAACAAAAAGCAATTCCTCGAGTAAATGCATCAGATAAATCAATTTACATAAAGGTATGATGCATTCGGATAAATGCAATGCTAATGGGTTTTAGAGTGGTCCTGTTCCAAAGTCTCAGGGTTTTGTTACAGCTTAATTGGTGCAGTTCTTATTCTGGTTTATTGTGCGGTTGCTGGACACACGTTCCGGGACTCTTTCGGAGGAAATGTGTTTAAAATCGGCCTATTTAAGGAACCTGAGTCCTTGTTTCGTTCCCGTCCCTTCTCTCTCTCTCTTTTTTTTCAATTTGCTGCAGCCAAGTTGGGCCAGGGACAGGCGAAGTTCGCCCTCTCCCTTCTTGAGGTATCAGCTGAATGTCTTGAGCAGATAGCCTGGAGCCTCGGGGGGAGAGCCCACACTCTCGGCTTACAGAGGACAAAGACAAAACAGGCTGCTTAATTGGCAGTAAATAACTTGATCTTTTTATAGAATAAGTGACTGGAGGAACACTAGGACTTTATTGGACTCAGGATTGGAGGCAACAAATTAATCGGTTTAAGCTAAGCTTTATAAATTGATTCTTATATTATACCCAGTTGCTTCTCTTGTGGCATTCATTAGAAAAAGTGGGGAATTTTTAAAAGCAGTTTTTGGTGACAGCAGGGCTATCTCTAATTGAACTTTGTGCATCCCTTAATAGTGCCTTTTCGCATATTATCTGTACCACCACCCCCCTTTTGGTGGAACAAAGCTTTAACATTTAAATTGCTGATCAAGGGCAGATTAGGGAGACCAAAGTGAAGAGTGTTTGTATAGGAAGTTAACAGGCATCCTAAAGTTCAATGATCTATTATTCTTGCCTGTGTCCTGAAAACCCAGAGAAAACACTCATTGATCTTCAAAATGAAATGAGATTTGGAACAATAATGGGAGATGGCGGTCACCACAATGGCATGTGAAAGGTGCTGTTTAAAATACGAAAAACCAGTTTCGCAACTTTTACACACCGCACTCCCTCTCCCGCCTCTCGCCTCCCCTCCCACCATCACGCTCCCCATCGCCCCTCAGCCCGTCCCTCCTCCTTCCCTTTCTGAAAACCCAACTCTCTGCATAACTTGTGAACTGCAGCTGCACTTCGGGAGGGAACGTGGCTCTCTGGCGGGGCCCGGCGGGGCCGCTGCCTCCCCACTCCCCTCGGCTCGCTCTCCCGGCTTGGCCTGGGCTGGGGAGGGGCTGGGCGCGGCAGTGGGTGGGTTTGACCCTCATTTGCTGGGGGCGGGCGGCGGGGTGGAGGAGGAGGGGAAGGTGGGCGGAGGCGGGGGCTGGGAGGAGGCGCTGAAAGGGGTGGAGCGCACAGCCCGAGCCTCGCTCGGAGTTTTGACAGTACCAAAGCTGAAATTGTCAGCGGTGGCGAGCGCTGGAAAGTTGAGAGGAGCTCGTGGCCCAAGAACAAAGCTTGAGAAAAGTAAACAGGCGGCTGCTGCCGCCAGCCTCCCTCCTTCCCTCTGCCCCTCACCCTCCCAGTACTAGCTTCTCTCTTCCAGCAGCTCTAGGGAGGACTGGGCTCTTTCCGCAGCCTTGCTCTTACTAACTTTTACACTGCTCCTGTTTTGTCTTTCTTCCCCGGCCCCCTTCCCGCCCTCTGCAGACCATGGTGAATCCGGGCAGCAGCTTGCAGCTGCCCCCGGTGACGGCCGGCTCCCTCTCCTGGAAGCGGTGCGCAGGCTGCGGGGGCAAGATTGCAGACCGCTTTCTGCTCTATGCCATGGACAGCTACTGGCACAGCCGGTGCCTCAAGTGCTCCTGCTGCCAGGCACACCTGGGCGACATCGGCACGTCCTGTTACACCAAGAGCGGCATGATCCTTTGCAGAAATGACTACATTAGGTAAGACTTTGCAGCTTTTACCTTGATGTCAATGCTATAGACCCAAGGTTTCCATGGATTTTAAAGAAGACAGTGGGTATCTATGATAATAAACTGTAGTCTTAGCCCCCAAAACCCTCAGGTTGGTAGAATTTTAGGGATTTAAGAAAATGGTATTAGTTTCCTCTTTTTAATGGTAAATGCTATACTAATTAAAAAGTGTACATTTGGTGAGACTGGCTTCTTGGTATGGGAAGATGTATGAGGACTGTTGGAAATTTTAAGTGTCAGCCCCTACTTAAAAAAGGGCCCCTCAACTAAAAAGAAACATTTCAAGTGGGAGTTTAAACTGCTTTCTTAAAGCTAGGTAGGCACCCACAGAAAAACTTGTAGACAAAGGTTAACTTAAAAAGAAAAGTGTAGTTAGTGTGAAATGATTTGCCTATGGTAATGGCTAATTAAGATATTTACATAAGCACCTTTAAACTTTTTTAGCAGAAAGCTATGACTCATTCTTTGTGCTCTTTGTGAAAAATGCTGATTACCCATCAGTTTAAACACTTGTAATTCTTATAGAAAGGGTTGGAGGTAAAATAAAACGAAGCAACTTAGCTGTAATGTTTCTCTTCATACTGTTACTTACTTAGAGGCTTTGAATGCTCCATGTTAGTATGTGGTTTTGTTTGAAGTGTAGAATTTGTAGGTTCTTGGAGTGAGGAATGTGCAGGGTTTTTTTTGTGTGTTGTTATTTGTATCACTGCCCTTGTTCTCCAAAAGGGATTTAGAAAAAGAGGCTATAGAATTATACTAATCTTGCATTTTAAAGGAATGTATAGGAGCATTCGTATGTTCATGTAAGCAGTCTTTTCCAACAAGTTTCAGTGCAATTAATGAAAAGAATTCAGGAGGTCAGGTGCCTATAGGATCTTTTCAGGTGAACTCAAGCTACTTAAACTCATTAATTTG
This sequence comes from Elephantulus edwardii, assembly GCF_000299155.1. Lineage (NCBI taxonomy): Eukaryota > Metazoa > Chordata > Mammalia > Macroscelidea > Macroscelididae > Elephantulus > Elephantulus edwardii. The sequence goes on along the minus strand of NW_006399974.1, from coordinate 3,737,827 downwards.
AAAGGAGGCATTTGAAGGATTACACATTTAATTTGAGTAAATGGTTTGATAGACTGATGCACATGAATGCTTCTAGGAGGTGTTCTATTTCAACATCCAGTAATTAAAAAAAAAAAAGAGAAAGAAAAAACCACACGCACACACCGTTGATACTAGAGAACTGCACTTTTAAGAATTGCTTTCTATCTTAGTTTCTGCCTGAAGTCTTTTTCTTTATAGTGATTATTAGTAGGTTAATTTTGCTCTTAAATTGCGGGTGAATCAATGCACTATATATTTTTTTCAAAGTTTAGCTCCTGTTGTGATTCTGTTCTGCACCCGATAACTGCAGAAGATTTTCATGCATTTCAGAGCCGAGTATTGGTATGCTTACCCCAGTGATATCATTAATGTAAAATGATGGAGTAAAATGGCATTTGGTTATTCCGATAATGCAACCTATGTCCACTCAGCTGGCATCCTCAATCAGCCAAGTACAAGAAATATAGGACAGGAGAGGGCTCTTATTTTTAAATTTAGAGGGCAACATTAATTTCACTAAGTGTTCTTTTAGAAGTAAATGTTGGAAAATCAGCAGGAGCAGGAGCATAATGCTTTCTGGTCCTCCTTCCAAGCAAAGCCATGAGCTTTGACAGAATTGTAATTAAATAGAGCAAAACTGTGGTAAAATAAGAGGGCAGTTTGTAGTGGAAAAATTGACAGTACTGTTCAGAATTCTGTGAATGGTATGGATTCATCTCCAGTGTCTTCAAAAACCTTCCCTTCTGATTGCCACTAATTAAAAGGAAGATAGGTCCACTTGCATTCATTCCCTCAGACAAGTTTAGGCTAGTGGCTTTCTGGGAATCGTACCATTTTGTAATCTTGGGGCCAAATATACATGCTCATTTTATGTATTTTTGTCCTTTAATGGAGCCGTAGATTAATGGAAGATGTGTACCCAGCCTTGATCCTTAATTAATTAGATTCATATCTTCACTTCCTTTCTTTCTGCCTCTGAGTCTGGGAACTGGAGCTCATGAACTAGGTGTTACACTGAGAACCACTGAGAATCAGGCCTCAGAAAGAGGAGTTCAAGCTCAGTGGCAAATTTCTTGACTCTGCTACCAGCTTCTTGAGGACCCCTGCCCAATTTAGAGATCTCAGAAATCTTCGTTGAAACTTCCCCATTTGCACTTTGAGATACCAGCGTGAGAAAAAGGGTACAGATTATCTTTTTCCTGTGAGTTATCCATTCCCAGTTTCCTCTAGTCCACTTGTTGGAGGAGCTTTCAGTTCCCCAAGAGCCACAACTGAAGAGTGTAATCTGCTTGCTGGCCACCAGGTGAAATAAGGACCCCTTGACCCAGCTGGGATCAGGGAACAATTTATGAAGGGGCTTGTAAAACGACTTTGTGGTATTTTGATGTTGTTTGGTTTTAAGCAACCTACATCTGACTAAAAAGCGGCTTGAGAGCTGGGAGAGGCTGACTGGGACCAGGGGGCTTTCTCCTCAGACCCGTTCTCTTTTGTGGCCTGGTATCTGGAGGGCAGAGCTGGGCTTCTGCCTTCTCTCCCTCCAAGATTTCAGATAAAGCAACTGCCTTGCTGCAGCGAATCCGCACAATTAAAAGCTTTAATTAGTGGCTCCTCCATTTTCTTAGTTCTGATGGGCTTTATCTAATGAGATCTGGTCTCTGGCTTAGATCTGCTCCGAATGACGTGTCCGCAATGAATGAGAGCTGCGTCGCAAACAAAACATTTAATTAACAAAATTGGCCTCTAAGAGAGGGAGGGAAAGGGCTGGGGGGGGTGAGGGGGGCGGGCGGATCTTAAAGGGGCCAACGCCTGCCTACCCCCCCAGCCCTGCCTCACAAAAGTCGGAGAACCTTGAAACTGCCGCCCCTACTCCCCCTAAACCGCCCTTCTGAGCCCAAGTAGCTTAGGCAACTCCGTTTCACTCCTTCTACTACCCCCCTCCCCCCCACACACACACACTTAGGGTCTAAAGACTGGCTAAAGTGCAAGCGAGAGAAGGAAGTTCAGAGGCTGACGGGTGGGGCTTCAGCCTGGGGAGAGCGAGGAAACGTGCCCGGAAACCCGGGTGACGGTTCTGAGCGGGCTCTTCCTCGCTGGGCCGGCCCACGCCGCGCCTCCCTCCCGAGGCCGCAGCCCTGGGGCCCGGCCGGCCTCTAGCCCGCGTGGGGGCGAGCGCGCGCGGGCGGGAGTCCGGAGCGCCTCTCCCGCTTTCTTTCCCCAGGCTCTGCTCGGGCGGTTCACGTGGCGCCCGCAGCCGCAGTGAGCGTGGCTCGGCCGGCGGTGGGGGCCCCCGGCGTGGGGAGCTGCGGTGGCTGGTGGTGGAGGGTGTGCTCAGGGAGGGGTGGTGTTAGGAATGGAGACGCCGCCAGGCTGCGAGTTCATTTCCCTGATAATCAACAGCAAGCTGCTATATTCAGAGAATGCTG
>NW_006399974.1:3705383-3730383 GCF_000299155.1 Elephantulus edwardii | reverse complement strand
AATTATACCAGCGTACAACTCCTATAGTATTAGAAGGCACTTCATAGGGGAAATTGGTGATCAACAGTTGTCCAGCACCCCAGTACGGGATAGTTTTAGATCTATTTTAATCTCCTTAATAAGTCCTATAGCTATGCAAGTGAGTGCATTTTGATAACTGCTGTGCCTAATTTGTAACAATTACTGTCAACCTTCAGTTAAGAGACTGTTCATTCCACACTGGCCCAGAAAAGAGTGAACTGTATGACTCGTGTGCATAATTTTATTCACATCATATTTCATACTGATTATGTATTGATGACATTGATTCATTTACTCTTTACAGCGCCACTTGCATGGATATTAAATCTTATTGACCACAGATGAATTTTAATTTCAGATTGGTGATAGATTTTTCCATCAGCTCTGATAGTATGTTTGACTTTTTCATCATTAACCCAGGCAATCACATAGCACTGAGTTATTGCATTGAAACAAAAAGTGCACACTTCACTTGGTAATTCTTTATGGATTTACAATAGGAACTTCATTACTGTCTGTTGTAAGGATCACAAAAAACCCCCCAACATTTATCTGCAAATAGGAATTTTGCAAGCTTCAAAAGTCTCACGAAAAAATATTAGACTGCTTTGTCTTCTGTAATGCATTTTCTTAATGCATTGTCAGGGGAAATGACAAATATTTGAAAATTTTTAACATACAAAATTATACTGCCATATTCTAATGCTTATATTTATCATTTTTCCTGACTTAAGCTTATGGGTTAATTTTAAATATATTTTCCTCTTTTTTTTTTTTTTTAAAGAAAATATATGCACCTTTATTTAATCCACCTACTTGGAAAATGACCTCAAATACAATGTGCACATATAAAAGTCCAATTTTTATTGCCTGTTAACCACCTGATATTATTGATCCTTTTTTACTTCTTTAGAGATATTGATAACTTAGAAATACATAGCAGATTTTTCTGGTTTGGCTTATAATGCAGTAAATCTGTGGAGCAGAGTTGGGAGCAGTGAATAGTTAGCATAAATATTTTGAGATACTCATTTGAAAATAGAAGCAAGATTGTCAGTGGTGATACTTGGAAATAAAAAGTTTAGATGGGCTATGAATAAAAAGCTTGATTTCTTCCTCACCCTTCCCGGCATTGTAAAAATATAATTTTTCCTCCCAAGTCACATCTTAAGGTTGTTGCTGGTTTGATACCATTTCTTTCCCTGATTTAATAAAGTATAAAGTGATTGTTACTGCCTACCATTGTAGAGGATGAGAGGTCGAGGTTGTAGAGCACAAATGGAGAGTTGGGGACCAGGTTGTGACACTGAAGACACAGGCAGTGGCCATGTCAGCTAGGGAGGAAGTGCATAAGGCATCTCAGAAATAAGAGGTGGGTCTTGGTACCATCTTACTAAATACACGATAATCTAAAATTTGAAGCATTAGGGAGGGAGACTGAGGAACATAGCGTTTATGTGATCACACGATTATGTACACAGTGCCTTTTTAGACAAATCTGCTTTTCAGAATGGGAGCTGTAGTGTTCATTTTGGAATGCTATATATAAAAATACATGTTTTAGGCAGTAAGTCAGGGCCTCCTTGTATATATTTTCATAATGTTAGAAGCCAGAAAAGAGACAGGTGGCTTTTGAAAATTAATAGCTCTTAAAAGGCATCAGGAAATATAACTTAAGGATATGTTCTTGTCAGACCTAGCTGAGAAATGTGTTTTTGGGGTGATCTTAATTAAGAACATCTCCCTGTCGGCATAAAACATCTCACATTTTTGTCCTGGGTGCTCAGCTCACCATGAACATAGTCATAGTCACAATGTAGTTTTTGTAAATAAAGGTTTGGACAAGCTGAATGTGATCCGGAGAGATATTAATGAGAGGGCAAGGGGGAAGAGTTAATGAAAACACACTTCCTTGTGGAACATAAACTGCTTTTTGGAGCTGGAGAATGCTCTAAAATTATTTTCTCAAAACCCTCTGGCATTTCTTTGCTGGAGAAGATGCAATGCGGAAAAATGACAGATCGCTCCATTTTATTATTTTCATCTTACTTGTCCATATTTTTGGTAGGGGAAATTAGACATTTAGTTTGACCATTTTCCTTTTGTGCACAGAACCAGTTAAATTTCTTGCACAAAATACATGTTACATACAGCCAAGTGTCCTCTGGCCCAAATGTAATGCGTTGATTATTTGTGCATCCCCTCTTTAAAGAGAGCTAATTGTATGGGAAGTAATGGGACCCTGTTGCCTACTCTCCTAACCTTCCATCCTGCTGAATGTGTTGCCAGTGTTTGGGGTGTGTAGTTTAATAGTTGTTCTGCCTCATTGGCTTTTGTATGTTCTGAGAAAAATAACTTTAATCTTTTAAATCACGTAGTCTCTCTTGCCTGAGATCTTGGACCACTGGTGTTCAAGAATCTACAAAATCTTATAGCCTGAATCATATAACGAAAGCCTGGCCATCCTCAGGAGAACATTACCTTCTCCAGAGTTACGTGCCAGCAATTGCTGTGCAGTGTTTTTTGGTAGATTTTTGTCTGCTATGTAGTTTTCTCCCATTCAAAAATGTACAAGTACCATGTAGAATTATCAGAGCTTTTTCAGTAAAATAAACACAAGATGAAATGCCTTCAGTTGAAGGAAATGTTAGGGAGGGTTCTAGTTTACGAAACACTGCAGTTCCTCTCGGTATTACATAATTGGTGTTGTGTGTGTCCATCGTAGAGGACATTTGATGCTCATTTATTAAATATGCTTGCTGGCTGCTGCCGTATCTTTGTTCTGGACAGACAAATTACCTTTCTCACACTGAGCTTCCACTCTGGGGAATTAAGCCTCCACTACTTTAATTAGCTTGGAAGTGGGGGGTGGCAGTTCCTAATAGACTTCAGGCTTTTAGTAAGTTAGGGAAAGGGTGAAAAGAGAACTTCCTGGGAGGCTCAAAATGTCATTTAAAAACCATAAAAACCTAATATATATATATATATATATATATATATATATGATTTCATTTCAGTAATGGCAAACAGCTTGTATTTGACGACTGTATGGATTATCATTTCTAACTTAGATGTTAAATTTAGACTTCTGTTGAATGTGCTTGATCACGTCAGCAACCATTACATGTGTTGTATAATTGCAGTACTTATGTAACGTTAAGTGACATAGTGGAATAAGCATATTAAGCCAAGAATTAGGTCTGATAATCAGGGAAAGTGATTATTTATTTGCACGTAGAGTCTTTCAGAGATAAATGCCTTTAGGTAAAGAAAGACCCAGATAAGTAGATACTAAAGTAGAAATATTAGAAGTCATAATAATGCTATTAGTATTTTTTAGGCATTTATTATGTGCCAGGAACTATTGTAAGTACTCGGTGTTTGGGTGTTTGTGTTATGGTAGTTTATAAATTTTACTGCCTCCACTTCAAAGATGAGAAAACTGAGGCACGAGGCAGTTTGAGTAGCTTACCAAGAGGTCACACAGTTGAATGTATTAATCCAAAGCATTCCTGGGGTTGGGAGGAGGGATGTCTTGGTTATGAATGTGCCTTTTCAAAAAGCCCTAGATAACACTACCAGGCCAGACCTTATATTATAATTCATTCCTTTCGGCAAGAAACTTGCTTTTAACAGAGTAAAGCAATTCGTTGTTGTGGAACTTCATACTAGAAACTTTTTCTCGAAGTCCATTTATTGTCTTATTTTCTCTGCTGGTAAAACTGCATAAAATGTTATGCTTTAGTTCTTCACTCCCAGGGTAGGTAACATAGAAAGTCTCCATCAAGTCACAGTTGGGAAGTAATCTAATAAAAGAAGATTAGTGAATGCAGAAAAGACAAAAACAATCATGTTTGAGTTTAATATCTCTCAAAATTAGCATTTCAGCTAAGATGCCCATTTTTATTTCTTGCAGGTCTGCTAAAAGGTCAGAGTAATGCAGAATGCGTGCCTTCATCTCAGATTTTGTTCATCACAGGTGGATCCCATGTGTCTTCAGTAGACAAGTCACCTTTGTAGCTAGCACCAGTGCCAGCTCCATGCCATTGCACCTTCTTTAGTCTTGATTGCCCTTCCCGCATTTATTGGTGTATTAAAATGACTGAATATGAACATTAAGGACTCCATGAACCTGGGCTAATGGGAGACTGTAGAGAAAATGAAAAAAGATCCACCAGAGGACATCTTTGGGGGGAGGGAGCTTGGGGGGAGGGAAAATGACTAATGAAGCTAATTAAAAGAAGCATTCAAATCTGCTTTCTACCCTCATTAACAATTAGCAGGGCACTGGCCAGAGTTTGTACCCTGTGTTTTACCTTAACAACATTCTATTTGCTCTTTGTATATTTAAGTGTTGTAAGGAAATGTGTTTCAATCAAAACTGAACATGAGATAAAGGAAAGAGATGTTTTGTGATATTCTATCACAAACACTTTTATTGTATCTCTGTAAAATACAATGTATGTATGCATGTAAGTGTTTTTGTCCTAATGTTGCTACTCCCATGGCAGATAAAAAAAGGAAGAAAAAAAAAACAAAACACCAACAAAACAAAAAAACAAAAAAATATTGGAGAAAAACCCCAGGCTCATAGCAGCTACTGTGTAGAAATCTCCCCCTCCTTCTAATTTGCTGAATGAAGAAAAAAAAAAAATCTTTTATTTGTGATATTTTCAGAGACATTTGCTCTAGTATGGTGTATTTAAATAATAAAAACTTAAAAGAAAAAATACTCAATGAAGTTTGGGTTTAAACACTGCTTCTTTTCCTTCTGTTATTTTGGGGCAGAAATTGTTTTTTTTGTTCTGATAACAGTCTCACTTTAAATTATAAGAGTCATAAGGAGGTGATGTGTTTATTTATTAAACTTCAGGCCAGTAAGGTATTCTTCAAATAATTTAAAACTCCATTGATGTTAAGTTGATCACAGTTGATAGCACTGTTTTTTGGACAGAGTAGAACTAACTGCCCTGTGGTGGTAGAGGTGGTGATTGTGTGCCGTCAAGTCACCTGAGACCCATAAAGACCCTACTGTACAACAGCTCTGAAGCCTGACCTGTCTTGAGCCAGTCTCACTGACTCCGACACACCTACCTCTATTGCCCCGATTACTGTATCAATCCATCTCATCCGGGATCTTCCTCTTCTGTTTCTCCACCCTTCCGGGCATGATGGCCAGGCCATGTGCCCAAAGTTTGTGAGACGGATGGATCTTCAGAATCCTAGTCTCCAAGGAGAAACTTGGTTTCGCCCTCTCCAAGACAGACCTATTTTCTTGGTGGTAGGGATTCCAAATCGTAAATCTTTACAGAAGCAGACTGCCGTACCTTTCTACCACAAAGTAGCAGGTGAGTTTGAATTACCAACCATTTGTTTGACAGTCTGGTGTTTCAACCACTGCACCACCAGGGCCCCTTTCAGATTACTCAGTCATGCCTTTTTTTTTTGCAAAGGTAGAAAGCACTGTTTCTGACTCCATTTTATAAGAGTATTCTTCTCTTCACAGCACTTCAGGACACTTCCTTGAATCACAGTGAATCTCTACTGATAGATTTTGTTTGATTCTTCAGTGATTTTGAGTTTTGCTTGATTTTTGGTTGGTGGGTTTTTGGTTTGTGGGTTTTTTTCCAGTAAGAAGGCTTTATTTATTGATGACAAACGTGAAGAATATTGCGAAAGCTGCTTGTTTCTGTCATCAAGTTTAAGACGATCACAGTTCAGAATTCTTCCTTACGTGTTTTGAAGTTCCCTTCGCTATGAGGGGGCCCAGAACTCTGGCCCTGGTGATCTTTGATGGGAGAGGCAACCCCCAAGTGAGTTGTTAGATGAGTACGGTCAGCTGGGGGATTTGTTTAATTTGCATTATGGTATTCTTGAGGCATAGTTTTCAGGCAACAGACTATCCACGGCAGTGCTTGTAAAGGAAAGAACGTGTAGTGTGAGGACTCAGTGGGCCCATGGCTAGTGTTGAAGAAAAAACCACATTGGTCCACAGTGGCTGCCTGCTAAGTTTTAGTCCTTGTGAGTAAATCTCAGCTTCAACTTTCGTCACATGTTACTAAAACCACGCCTGCTCATGATGCTACTTCAAATTTCCTTTTTTAAAAATGGCATTTATTTTATCTTATTCCCAGAAGATCCTAATCTAGGCTTCCTCTGACAGTAGGAGTGGCTCATCTCGGGAGGTCTTCTCCATATATCTCAAGGAACGGCTTCCCTTTGAGATGGTCCAGCTCACCTCTTGCTTTCAAGGATTCCTGGCCTAGAGGAAAAATCACTTGTGTAAACGTCAAGCCTCCTATAAACCTCCTTAGGGGAATTTAAAGGCTGAGAGTTACAGAGAATTGTTTTGTGGAGCTTTATAAAATGAAAATGCAAGCGGGGGAGGGAAAGGTGAACAGAATCACATAAATAACGTGTGCTTAAGAGTCACATCCTTGGGGGGATTTCTAGGAACTAGTTCTGTTATTTCCCCCACCCCCCCGCCCTTTAGGATAGTTTCTAAAGGAATTTGGAGTCATCTGGATTGTAAAGGGGAAGTGTGTTAATAAGATTGCAAGCATCTGTCTTCCTCTAGTCTTTGTAGCATGCATACTCGTGTCCTATATATTGTAGAAATTCAAAGGACATGCCTAATAACTTCTAGGAAGTAATACAGTGTGGCATTTAGTGATGTGGAGGGCTAAGGTCATTAAAGACTTTAAATGAACTAGTATATGGCTGGCTCCCCAAGCACTGCTGCCTATTTAATAACGAGCTTCTAAAAGCATTTCTTAAGTTGCAGACCCGTAAGATTACAAATGTCACTCATGTTAGTATAATCCACATGCAAGTGATGAAGTCTTCTCTTTGATGTGCTAAATTGGAGGAGGACTAATGGAGCTATGAATATACAATAGAACATATTTAAGTAGTAGTCTTGCTTTAGGTAAAACACTTTCTTGAAACCAGAGGCATTTCAAACAATAAAGCCCAGCTCTAATGGGGATGCTGTGTGTGGATAGAAAGCTACTAAAAACACTCGGGTTTATTCTGATGTGAACAGCGATTATGTGTGGTTCTCCCCCCTCCACCCCAGCATTGCTTGGAGAAAAGAAAGATACATAAGCTTATTCACCTTTTATGTGGTGCATCTGTGATGCTATTAGTGAAATGTGTGCCCTTCTTTTGAAAGGACTGACTTCATATTAGCCACGTCATAGAGCAAGATGGTCCCAGCCCTACCAGCAAGCGCAATGGTACCAAGCCATGCTTGGCTCCTGTTATTTTTTAAAAATATGATTCCTATAAATGTCTCAATCATGCAAATTGTCACTCTTGCTAATGAAACAATTTTGTCAAAAAATGGTCTTCTGTGTTCAGTGTTTTTACTTCTCCAACTGTCTTATTAAATTTACACATGCCACAGGGCAGGGCAACGCCTACCAAAACCAGATCCTTTGCCACAAGAAACTATTTTTACTTCTACATAATTTATTAGGAAATTGTTTAGCAGGGCCTGTAGTGTCTTATACAAAATGAAACAATGCCACACACACACTGAAATGAAGCCTATGGAATTGTCATCCTTTTAATAGTAACTATTTACATTCATTCTTTTCTCTTTTTAATGCTGATATTTGAAACAACTAATCATCTAAAATGAAATCCTTAAATGGCTTTAAATGTCAATATAATAAAAGTCTAATGTGCACTACTATTTATATAAAATACATCTTAGGGCCAATAAATTAAATAACAAACAATGAATCTAGGAGCAGTATATCCAGAGCCTAGCGAAGAGTTTCCACATAAGCTAAATAATTGCATTTAACTTGAAAAGATGCCTTTCTGTTGGAAAGACACCTTCCCCGGGAACTGCATCCTGCCTGGGTGCTTGTGGGAGTGGGATGAGCTGAAGAGGCTTTTGGAGAACAGGACATTTACAAGTTGATGTAACTTGTCACTTTGTTACTAAGACTCGCCTATTGTCAGTCCAGCCAAGTCACAGAAATGCTTATTGCAGTTAAATAGCAATTTGTTTCCATGAAACTGCAATTAAAGTATTACTGAGCAGCCATTTTAGATTGGCAATGCTCTGAACGCATGTTAAACAGCCAGCTACTCCCACTTGCGGGGTCTGAGATCTGACTAAATGGAACGCATTCACCTGTGTTGGGCACCTAGTTAAAAGGCATTCCAAACCTCAAGGCAGCCCTGGGACACCTTTATGAACATGCTGAAAGCAGAGGCAAGTCGGGGCTGATATTTGGAAGGTGAGCTTGCAATTTACCTCAAGTGAATACTCTTTTTTTTTTTTTTTCCCCCAGTGGTACACGAAGTGCTTTAGGCTAGTAGGTCTGTGCGTGTTTCCTAGAGGGAATGTTTTCAAGTTCAGATTGATTCTGCTGAGAATGGACTGCAACTCTGAGGCCTCAAGCCAATAATGTAGTACAGGTCCTGACATGTTACAGCTGTGTAAACAGGGCCATTCTATCTCCTAAATCACAACTAATAAAGCATAGGGTGGAAATCAATTGATTCTGTTATAAGTTCTTTGAATGACGCTGGAAAGCTGTTTAATGATTCTCTGTTAAAACGCACAAGTCGGAGTTGAGCCACTGAAGTACTTCTTGGAATCTTCTCTCACCTCTGAAATGGGACAGGATAGCTCTTCCTGGGCATTTAGCATCAACCACCACCAGGTCTAACCCTGCTATGGAGAGGAACTGAACTGAATTCTTCCTGTGGATTTCAAGTTCCAGATCTGTTAAGAAGAGAAAGGTGAAGTGCAAAGGTTTTATTGAAAATGCAAAACATTGATGTAAGATCCTGAGAGAGCAACGGATTTCAGAGGTGGTGTTTTAAAATGCAATTAGCGCTGAATTCTAACCAGCTGGGGAAAAATCATTAGCTCATGAGAACAGGAGGGATCTCACCTTCCTTTGGCCTAGAAAGTTACTCCTACCTTGAATCAAAAGGTTGATGCCCTTAACTCTTAAAAATGTGACTCTCATACGCAGTGCATCTATTTGTATTTCGCCAGCGTTGAAGCCCACTGCCACTGAGTCGATTTTATACATGCATGTGTGTATTTTTTTCTCCCCATAGTAAGGGAGGGGGGAGAACATTGAAGACAATCTTCCTAAATTAATCTTTCCTTTTCAGTGAAATGAATGTTTTCAAGAACTGTAAAGAGACAAATCTGAGGACAATTTGCAAATGAAGATTAATTACGAAAACTGGAAAAGGGAATTGATTCCTTAGGCTGCAATTGTATAACTTCTTTATTTAAATAGGTTTGGTATGATGGATATTTCTTATCTTCTGCATATTCTTCTCAAAGAACATCATCACCAGTATTAAGGCAGCACCAACTCCTAGCTGACCCTTCAGATTTTCAGAGGCTATAAATCAGGAGATTTCCCATTTTCTATGAAGCCACTGGTGGATTTGAACTCCTTGCCTTTGGGTTAGCAGTGCTAACCCTCTAGCCTACCAGAGGTCCCACTAAGGCTCCACTTTAATTCAGTACCTGTTACCAATGACAGGATGATAAATTTTCCATAAACTCTCTAATTTTGTGGAGGTTGTATAATACTTTGTAAAGGTGATTATACTTTAACATTTATAATTTACACATACTAAACATGCTCTCTTACCCAGTTCTTCACAAAAATCTTGTTAATTGGAACTGTTGGCCTGAGTTTTACGGACAAAGTGAAGATCAGTGAGATGATGCCTTGTTACACAGGACCAGGTAAGTGAGGACTTACTTTGGGTGTAAAATTGAAGGTTATACCAGAAAAACTTAGCAATCAAAATAGGATTTTGGTGAAATAATTTTATTGAAATAAAACAAATCCAAAAAGTCCATGAGGAGTAAGATGCGTAATTTAAAAAAAAAAAAAAAAAAGAAGTAGGGTCAGTATTTCCTTCTGGTTGGCCTCAGACTCAAAGCGTCCTTGTTAAGTCCCCAGTACCAGACTTGTTACTTCAACCTTGGTTTTTGTTTGTTTTGTTTTGTTTTTACATTTGGTAGAATTATGCATTGTTAAGGGAGCTCTGATGGTATGGTCCACAAGATTATGCACTACTAATCCAAAGGTGATGTTTCTCTGGTGGTTTGACCCCACCAGTGGCTCAGAGAAAAATGGAGAGTCTGCTCCAGTTAAGACACCTGCAGCCTCAGAAACCCAGTTGGCAAGGGGGTGTGTCTGCTCAGAATCAGAAGAGACTTGACAGAGAGAAAGACTGTTAGGCAACAGCAATGATGTCCCTTATACTGCATGCTCTGACTATAGTTCCTTTTTTCTTAAGAAAATGAAAGCAGTATGGTTTTTTCCCCTCTTTCTCCAACTTGGAATGCCAGTGAATTTAGGTTGCCAGCTTATTTCAGCCTTTCCCAAGAAATTTTTGCATTTCATAACATTTCAACTACTTCATATTGAATAATTAAATATAACTGGTAACTTGCAGTATCCCACAAATTGTAGCAGAGGGAAAAGTACAGGATTGTAGTAATCGTAAGCAATTACACTGTCAATGTGAAGGTAAGCTTTTTGAATCCACCAGCTGTTCTGCAGGAGATCAGCAGTTTTCCTTCTATGCAATTGACTGCCTCTGAAAATCTGCTGGAGGGGCAGCTGTGGGTTGGTTTTGATTCAACAGTGCACAACAACAATTGGCCCAAAAACCAAAATCAATAAATGTATTTTACACAAAAAATAAATGGTGTTAGATGTTTGAGTGAATTGTGGCTTATAATGTTGTTAAAAAATGACGAGTGAAGGTAAGAAAACTACACACAGACGTACACACAACAATTTACATAGAAGAACTTTACATATTCTAGCCTGATGAGAAAAATGGATACACCGTGCAAGATCTAATAACTCCTTTTTCTTGTTTTAAGATGGGAAGAGCTCTGAAGTATTCAAATGGAACAGATTATGCTTTTGTTTACATTAAAAAATGTTTCCCAGTTGATTTTTAAAATTTTGTTGCCTGTGCTACCTATTTTTTCAGTAATTGGTAGAGTCCACAAAGATAGTAAAATGTATAAATAAATTACACACCAATAAATCCAAGCTTCCTTTATATCAGAGAAAAATTAGTTAAGGAAAACATATCAAATTTAATAAACCATTCAATGATGTTGGTAAGAATAAGCAAAAGACTCCTCTCCCCCATCTTCATGGATTACTTTCTGGAGTGGATTTAGGGCCAGACCCCATTATCTCTGGATGATACTTTATGGACCCAGTTTTAGACTCTTACTATATTTTTACATCTGTTTGCTCAAAAGCCTGCAAACTCACTAAATGAGAGGAAAATTAGGTTCTTTATGTTTCCCCCAGTTTTAAAGTTTTTTTTCCTTCTCATGGGACATGGTTCTTCAAGTCACAACTGACCCTCCAGTTGGTTTTCAGAGGTTGTGAATTGCAGGGGAGGAGACTTCCCATATTTCTCCCATAGAGTATCTGGTGGATTTGAACTATCTGAGAGGTACCATCTTTGGGTAACAGCACAACTCTCTATGGGCTAGGCCATCAGAACTCCTTCTCTGAACATGGCTGGATATTCATAAATTCTTCAGTTGTTTAGATCCTATTAAATAGCAAGTAGTTTGTATACATAATATTAAAGGGCAAGTAAGCTGTGCTGCAGTCCCGAAGGCACGTGGTTCGTGTAGACAAGCTGCTTTGTAGGAGGAAGACAGTCTCCTCTCGTGCGATTAACTGTCTTTGAAAACCTCCTTGACTCCCTGTTATGGATCAGTTCAGACTCCATGATATACAATTACAACAGGAGTTGTCAAGGGAGCTGTGGTGGCCTAGTGGTTAGAAGCTGCACTGCAATCTCAAAGGCACTTGGTTCAAACTAGTTCCATGGCAGGGTGGGCATCCCATCATGAGATTTACTGCTTCTGAAAATCCACCCAAAGGTGAGCTATGGATCAGTTCGAACTTGACAACACACAGAGAGGAATTGTCAGACTACCTGTTGTAAACAGCACTGCACTGTTAGTTTTATATTGTGACCTCAACTTGTGAAATCAATCTGTTAAGCCTGGTACCTATGCTGAGAGGTATGTAGGATTTGCACTAGGTAGAGAGCCTGCAAGGGAGCTCTGGTGGCCTAGTGGATAAAGATTTGCACTGCCAACCTTAAGGCACATAGTTTGAATCTACTAGCTCTTTTTGAGGGAAAAAATTAGCCCATCTTCCGCTTTTCCGTTTATAGCCTTTGGAAACCTGCTGTAGGGTCAGCTTTGCGTCAGTGCCAACTTGATAGCATTGAGTTAATTGAGGTAGCTGGACTGCCAATAGCATATATGGAAGTCGGAGTTTATTCTAATTTTTAGCAACTCTGGTGGCCTATTCATAAGAAGCTGCTTTGCAATCCCAAAAGCACTCAGTTCAAATCTACTAGCTGCACTGTGAGAAAAGGATGGAAAAATCTCAGTCCATGTGACTTTCTGCCTCTGAACTCTCCCTGGAGGGTCAGCTATGAATTGGTTTTGACTCGACAGCACACAGCAACAACAACAACAGCATCATCTATTCCCAGATCTACATAACTGAGGTGATCAGTTGTCTGAATAGTGTTGATGGGCAGGAGATAGGCATCACTAGTATACATTAAAGAAAAATATTTTCTTGAAAATCTAGGGTCTGTCTGGAAAATTTTCTATCATGAAAACAAGGAGGTAGGGAGAAGAGAAAGAGGATAACTGCCTACAGAAGTCACTGTTCTAACAGAGGATTCAGGATGTGGGGCCTCTCACTACTCAGCTGGAATAAAAGTCATGTAAGACTCTCGACACACTGCCAGACACCTCATTTCTGTGCTTTGGTTTGTCTTATTTTATCACTTTAAACATGACTCTCTTCTCTATTCTATCAGTGTGTTGTTTGAGGCTTTGGTTGGGCATCATAAAACTCCAGGAAGGTTTTTGCACACTGAGAGTCACATCAGGCCATGGCATCAGGAGATTGCAGACATGAACTGTGCTGGCAGTTTTTATAAAGTCGATGTGATAAAGCATTTGATGACACATCCCAGGTGTGTCAGGTAGAGCTGAGGTGAAATGAACATCACAACTGAAACCATACTCTGATGCTTGGGATGATGCTCAGGGCACAAATGTAGAAAGAGACATCACCTCTAGTTTGTTAAAACTAGAATTATCTCCTCTTCTGAGTAAGGTGGTGGTAGGGGGGAGTGAAGACCTTTCTGATTTGTTCCTGAGTCAGGCAGATAAACAGACTTAGTTTTCTGAGGAAAAGGCATCCTAAATGGATTTCTGACATGAAGCTATTAGCAAGGCCTTTCTTTGTGTGGATTGGTGTAATTCACAAAACTCTATCAAGCACCTCATGCTGTAGGCAATTGTTTCTTTACCCTGTTTAAGGAAAAGGTGTTTCAAAAATACATGTTTCAAAATTCAAATAAAAAATTCTGGCTGGCATTGTAGCTCTTGAAAGTCAGACATCGTGTTTTTTGCTGTGAACCATATAAAAGTATACCTGTAGTATTTTTCTCCCTAAATTGTGTTTCATGTTTATTTTTTTCCCCCCTCTGGGAATTTGATTTCTAGCAGGCCCAATGGAGGATTCTGCCTCTGGAATTCCCCTTGTTTTGCATGCAGATGGCATGTTAATGAACTCATTACTGTGCATTTTATCCAGCTCTGGACAGATTTGTGACATTATTTTTCAAAACAAAATGGGGTTAAGCAGTTGGTTGGTCAGGCCTGATGAAGGTGGGAGACTCCATTTGGGGAAAAAAAATTCTCAGACACTACCAACACACACAGGATTGCTGTTATTTCTATAAAACCATCCTTTCTCCTTTATTTGTTGTCGCTAAGAGCTGTGGAGTTGGCCCCAATGCTGAGTGGTCCTGTGAACAAGAGAAAGCTACCGGATGCTGTGTTACCTCACAGTCTCGGTTGTGTTCAATTGTGATCACTTTGTCAGGTCTATCTTGTTGAGGGTCCTCCACTTCCCTTAAAACAAGTACTTTGATTATCCTGCTTTTCTATTAATTTCCAGAAGGTATGTGGTCTAGTCCATTTTAAAGAACAATGACAACAGAACAGCGCAAATCCAGTACAGTTGAGTTGATCCCAAATCAAATTGACACACAATTGGTTTTCTGAGACTTGTACGTTCCTATGGGAGAAGGCTGTCCGTGGTTTTCCCAAGGAGCAGATCAGGGTTTCAGACTGCTGAGGTTTTGGTTAGCAGCTCAACATGTAACGCATATGCCACCAGGGTTCCTCAGTGCCTTCTCAGACTCATTTTTGCAGATATCAGCTAACTGATGACTGACCATCCGTGGAGTTTCTGAAGCAGTAAATTGCACAGGAGGAGATTGCTCATCTTTCCCTCTTAGAACAACTGATAGATTTGAGCTACCAGATAGGTTAGCAGCTATTTCAGACTTTCTTGTTAGTTTCTTGTGTATCTCTGGACACGGTAATTACCTACTGACCTCATATAGCATAGGTTTCTACACTAACAAACCAGGAGAGAGACAGTATCGACCGTTGTTTTAGGGAACTAGGGATGGAGATGAATGATGACATTCTAGACCCCAAGCCCAAACTGTTGCCATCGAGTTGATTCTGACTCTGTCACCTTTTGTTCTGGGCTTTTTGCTTTTCACATACACAGAGGCAGATGCCCACACTTGCCCCTCTCGTTGTAAAGCATGTAATAAAGTACATATTGTACCATAATGTGAAATAAACACCAAACAGGGAGTTGAAAAACACTTGGAATTTAATTCTAGTCCTGAAGGGAAGCAAAATGGAAACTCTGATTAAATGTCTTTTTCCAATCAAATATTAGCCATGGGCTAATCATTTAATCTCTCTACTTGGTTTAAGGATCCCCGGTGGCACAGCGGTTAAAGTACTCAGCCGCTAATCGAAAGATTGTCCATTTGAATTTACCAGCTGCTCTGTGAATTCAAACTGCTGTGGCAGTTTGCTTTCATAAAGATTTAACCTCCTAAGAAACACTGTGAGGCAGTTCTACTCTATCCAATAAGGTTGTTTGGGGTTGGGATTGACTCACCAATGGTGAATTTACTTCAGAAAGCTCATTAGTTCAAAAGGAATTTACTAATAAACTGCGCTGTAATCCTGAAGGCACACAGTTCGAGCCCACCAGCTGCTCTGTAGGAGAAAGAAGGACAGCCTCCTCCTATGTGAGTAACTGCCTCTGAAAACCCGCCAGAGTGCCAGCTATGGGTTGTTTGTGACTCGGTGGTATACAACAGCAACAATAGCGAGATCTGCTCCTGTATTAGAGGTATTCATTAGACAATAAAAGGGTGTTATATTCTGAGGCTAGTACACCTTAGGGAAATATAGGAACTTCTCTAATATTAGAAACCTTTGTCTGAAAAATAATCACTGAAAACCCGATCTAGCACAGTTCTCTAACACACAGGGATCACAACAAATAGGAGTTGAGCCTATGCTGCTTTTTTTCCTTCCAAATACAGTCTTTGATTCATTGAGAATTCAAGCTTGTCTCATGCCTATCTTCTCTCCTGGTGGAGACTGGTGAAGTAGAAAACCAACACAACGCTCTGTCTCTTTCTCATTGCCAATGAGCTGGAATCCACTCATATCTGACCCAACCGGTCTTCAGAGGCAGTAAATCACACGAGAGGAGATTGCCCATCTTTCTCCTGTCTTTGTGTTGGTGGCACAACTTCTTACCTATTAGGCCACCAGACCTCCTTAGCCAGCACAATGATGTTGTTGTTGAGTACAGTCGAGTTGGAGCCATAACTGACCCTCTAGTGGGTTTTCAGAGGCAGTTAATCTTCCAGGAGGAGATTGCCCATTCTTCTTCTCCCTTGGAGCCAATGGCGGATTCGAACTTTGTGCCTTTATGATTACAGCACAGCTTCTTACCACTAGGCTGCCAGAGCTCCTTCACCAACACAAATAATTAACCCCAAATAATTTCTTTTTTGTTTTAATACATTTTCTTATTTTGTTGAAATAACATAATACTACTTTATTTGGCAAATGTTATACTAAGTATCACTCACTTATTGCCATCAATAAGACTCCTAGCTGGCCCTCCATTGGATTTCTGAGGCTGTAAATCCAACAACTGTAAATCCAGTGTCTCGGAGTCACTGGTGGATTCAAATCTCCAGAGACACCAGGCTGAACATTGCAACTTCACATGGGCTGCACCACTAGAGCTCTTCCTTATTATGTGTAGTGGTGGAGTTGTGTGCCTTTGAGTTGGAACTAACTCATAGCTGACTCTTCTGAGGCAGTAAATCACATGAGAGGAAATTGCCCATCCTTCTTCAGTGAAGCAGCTAGAGGATTAAAAATGCATGCCTTTGGGATTGTAGTTCAACTTCTTATCACTAGACAGTCAAAAATTCCTTTATTAAGTGTGCCATTGTTTTTGAATACCACTGAGTCAGGATCAACCCTCCAGTGGGTTTTCAGAGGCAGTTAATTGCAAGGGAGGAGATTGCCCATCCTTCTGCAGAGCAACTGGTGGTTTAGAACTATATGCCTTCGGGATTGCAGTGCAGCTTCTTACCACTAGACCAGCTGCATAAATTCAGACCAAATGGTGGGGGTAGAAGGTAGACCAGGGAACAAATGAACACTTATTAAGAAATTACTTGTGCCAGGTATTTTTTTCTATTTGTTCTCTTCTGCCATCCTCAATATAAATTTTGAGAGAGGTGTTATTGCTCTTACCCTTATAGATGAGGTGGCAAGGTCTCAATGAGGTTAAATAATTTGGCCAAGTTCACACAGTGAATGTTATTTGAATATGGGTCAGTTTGTTAGCCTTATAATCTCCTGCAGAGGAAAGTATATTTGAATTAAAGCTTTACTACAGCTAGTCCCCTATTTTATTGGTAAATCTATCTCAGATTATAAACTAATCCTTCAGTGGCCTAGTGGGTAAGGAGTTGTGCTGCCAACCCAAAGGTGGTGGTTTGAATCCACAAGCTGCTACATAGGAACATAACTAGCAATCTCTTGTGCAATAGACAGCCTCTAAAAAGCCACTGGAAAGTCAGCTATGGGTCAGTTCCAATTCAATGGCACATAACAACAATAACATTAATTTAAAAAATAGCCTTGTTCATATTTTGTGTACCATGAGTCAGAACTGACCCATGTTGTTGTGTACTGTTTAGTCAGAACCTACCCACAGCAGACCCTCCAGTGGATTTTCAGAAGCAGTTAGTCACAGGAGAGGAGATTAACTTTTCTTCTCCTGCGAAGCCACTGGTATACTTAAACCAAATTCCATTGGGAAGGGATTGCAGTGCAGTTTCTTGCCACTAGGCCACCAGAACTCCCCAGAACTGATCAGTGGTGGTGGTGGTGGTAGGTGCTTTTGAGTGGAGCATGACACATAGCAACCGCACGAACAAAAGATCTCACCCCTGTTCTATTCCGTGCCATCTTCACACTTCCTGACACACAAAAGCCTATTGTGGCAGTCATTGTGTCAATCCACCTGGTTGACAGACTTCCTCCTTCCCTGAGCCCTCCAGCCTTCCTGGCATCATGTCCCTGTCCAAGGAAGAGCCCCTCCTAGCAACATGCTCGAAGTATGTGAGGCGAAGCCTCACCAGCGGCACCCTCTCCAAGACATACCTGTTGTTCTCTTGGCCATCCATGGGATGTTCAGTGCTCTTCTTCAACACCACAACTCAAAGGGATCAAATCTTCTTCTGTCATTCTTACTCATTGTCCATCTCAGATGCATACCAAGTGATTGGAAAGACTGTGGTCTGAATCAGATACACCTTAGCCTTCAAACTGACATATTACTCCTCAGTGATTTAAAGAGGTCCTTAACTGCAGATTTTCCCTTATAGAGGTCCTTTCCCTTAAAGAGGTCCCTAACTGCAGATTTTCTCCTTATTTCCTGACTGCAGGTACCAAGGGTGTTAATTATAGAACCAAGAAAGATGAAGCCTTTGACAGTTTACGTTTCCTCTATCATGACATTGCCTATCAGTCCAGTGGTAAGAATCTTTGTTTTCTTGATATTGAGATATGATTCATACCAAAGTCTTCATTCCTTGATCTTCTGCAACAAATGCTTCAAGTCCACCTCACTTTCAGCAAGAAAGATTGTGTCATTTGCATAACGCAGGTGATGAGTGTCATTCCTATCCTGATGCCACGTTCCTTTTCATAGAATCCAGCTTCTTGAATAGTTTGCTCAGCATACAGATTGAATAAGTACACAGAGAGAATGCGACCCTGACGTACTCCTTTCTTAATTTTAAACAAAGCAGTGTTCTCCTGCTCGGTAGCATATGAACAAGAGCTAAGTTAATGAATTTATGAATTTCATTAATGAAGTTAATTAAGTTAATGCATGGAAGGCTCTGGCAAAAAAATAAAGCCCAGGAATTAATGGAATACCAATTGACTTGTTTCATTTAACAGATGTAGCCTTGGATGCACTCACCAGTCTATGCCAAGAAATTTGGAGGACTGCTGTCTGGCCAATGAATAGCAAGAGGTCCATATTTGTTCCTATTTCCAAGAAAAGTGATCCAACTGAATGTGAAAACTATCAAGCAATATCATTATTATTATATGCAAGCAAAATATTGCTGAAGATCATTCAAAACAGGCTAGACCAGTACTTAGATAAGGAACTGCCAGAAGTTCAAGCAGGATTCAGAAGATGCTATAGCACCAGAAATATGATTTCTGATGTCAGATTGGTTCTGGCTAAGAGTAAATATCAGAAGAATGTCTATTTGTGCTTTATTAACTATGGTAAGGCATTTGATTGTGTAGATCATAACAAGTTGTGACAGACATTGGAGAACTGACTCACAGTGGGTAACAAATCAAGCTGTTAACTGAAAAGTTAATTGAAATCTACCATTCACTCTGTGGGAGAAAGGTAGGCAATCTCCTCCTGTTAAGATGTATAGCCTTGGAAGCCCGATGGAGGGTTGCTGTAAATCAGAATCTACTAGATGGCAATGGGTTTAAATAGATACATATCTTTTTTATTGGTTTGCATACAGTCATGCATGGGAGAGTGGAGGGACGATGCAAGAGAGGTAGACCCTCGATGACATGTGTTGATTCAGTGACCAGAGTAATGGGAGTAGATGTGTCAGAGACAATAAGATGGCACAGGATAGAGCAGGGTTTAGAGCTGTTGTACATAGGGTCACTATGAGTCACAGGCGAGTTGATGGCACATAACAAGTCATTCATATACATTGCATTTTATTCTATTTTCCCCATTCCTTCACCTTCCTTCAGTTCACCAGTCTCTGCTCTCCTATTAATTTCCCCTTTCCCATTCTTTCATCCTTCTTCTTCTTTTCCCCCTCTCTCCTTTTGAACAGTTATACATATCCTGTTCCTATTTGCTAGTTGCAATGGCCTTTTGCCCTTATATTAATTTTTCCCAGGCTGAGACTCCCTTGTCCTGGTTCTTTATAATGTAGTATAATGTATACTGTCTGTACATTCTATTTCTACTTTCCCCATCTCCACACCCCCAGTTACTTACCCTCTTATTTTCACAATGGTGATCTTATGCAATGTTTGTCCTTTTGAGTTATTTCACTCAGCATAATGTCCTTTGGACTCTCTCATGTTGTGTAGTATTTTATGAATACTTTGTTCTTCTTTAGTGCTGCATAGTATTACATGAAGTGATTGTACCATAGTTTCTCTATCCATTTGTTGATGAATATTTGGGTAGCTTACATCTCATTGCTATTGTGACTAGTGCTCTGAGGAACATAGGTGCATATATTTCTGTTTATGTTTCAGCTTTGATTTCCTTGGGTTATAGATCTAAGTGGCATAGCTGGGTCTTTTGTAATTTCTACGTTCACTATGTAGGGGAAATGCCAAGTTGCCTTTCACAGTGATTGCACTATTTTACAATCCTACCAGCAGTGCATGAGATTTTCAATCTCTCTGCTTCCTTACTAACATTTATTGTTTTTTGTTCTATTAAACTTTGCTACTGCTACTGAGGTGAGATTATTGTTTTGATTTACTTCTCTTTGATTGCTAGTGATTTTAATATTTCCTCTTGTGTTTGTTGGCCATCTGAATTTCCACCTTGGTAAAGAGTCTTTTCATGTCTTCTGTCTGTTTTGTAATTGGATTATCAGGTCCTGTAGTAATCTGAAAATTTTTGTTATGAGTCCTTGGTCTGAAATATCATTGCAAAATATTTTTCCCAGTCTGTGAGCTGTCTTTTCAGAGTTGGAGAGTTTTTTTATATACACAGAGATAAGATTTTTAGAAGGTCGCATTCATTGATTTTGTCTTCTCTGGTTGTGCATTTTTAGCTATGTTTACTAGCCCATTCATAGAATAGGGCTTCAAAGTTTGTTCCTTTTTTCCCCTCATGATCTTTATGGATATTTACCCCTAGGTCTCTGATCCACTATGAGTAAGCTTTTGTGTGTGGAGATGTGGATCCTGTTTCCGTTTTCAATAGGCAGATATCTAGTTTTGCTAGCACCATTTGTTAAAGAGGTGTTTTCCCCTCCCCCACATATAATGAGTTTTGTTTCCTTTTCAAAGACCAGTTAACGTAGGTCAATGGAGTGAATTCTGGGTTCTCAATCTATTCCATTGGTTTATATGCCCATGGTTATGCCATCACCATGCTGTTGCTTACTATGGCTGTGTGGTAAGTGTGGAGATCAGGGAGTGTGATGCCTCCTATGTTGTCTTTGTTTATCAGAAGTTTTGCTTCCTCAGGGGTTCTTACCTTTACAAATAAAATGGTAAAGTGCCTTTTTTAGCTCCTTGAAGAGTGAGATTGATTTGTTTCAAGATTGTGCTGAATCTATACATTGCTTTTGGAAAGATGGCAATTTTCACAATATTGACTCTTCTTACTCAGGAACAGGGTTTATTTTTCCATTTCATTAGATCTCTTAATGTGTCTTATAGTTTCTTAGAGTGTTTTTTCATTTTCCTTATATAGACCATGTTGTTGTTATGTGCCGTTGAGTTGCCTGCAACTCATAGCAACCCTATATACAGTAGCTCTAAACTCTGCCCTATCCTGAGCCACCAGTCTCACTGACTCCAACACATCTAATCCCATTGCCCTGGTTATTGTGTCAATCCATCTCATTCAAGGTCTTCCTCTCCTACGCTGTCCCTACTGTCCCTACACTCTTTCAAACATTATATCCTTCACCAAGGACTGGTTTCTCCTGGCTATGTGCCCAAAATATGTGAAATGGAGCCTCAAAATTCTTGCTTCCAAGGAGAGACTTGGTTTCATTCTCTCTAAGATAGATCTCTTTGTTCTCTTGGTGGCTCATGGTATGTTCAATACTCTTCTTCACACAACAACTCAAACACATTGATTCTTCTTCTGTCATCCTTAGTCATTGCTCAGCTCTCTGATGCATAGCAGGTAATTGCAAAGGCCATGGCCTGAATCAGGTGCACTTTAGTTTCTAGACTGATATCACTGCTCCTCAGTACTCAGGAGAGGTCCCTGACAGCCGATTTTCCAAATGCAATTCGTCTTTTGATTTTCTGAGTACTAGTGCCATGAGTGTTGATTGTGGAGCCTAGCAAACTGAAATTTTTGACAACCTTACTTTGTTTTCCTTCTGTCATGGTGCTGCCCATTGGCTCAGTGTTGAGAGTCTTTGTCCTCTTGATGTAGAGCTTCAATCCATTTTGAAGACTATAGTCCTTGACTTTCTGAAGCAAACATGTCAGGTTCTCCTCAGTTTCAGCAGGCAAGGTGAGTAAGCTGCATAATGTAGGTTGTTTGAGTCTTCCTACAATCTTGATTCCTCCTCATAAAACCCAGCCTCCCAAATTATCTGTTCTGCATATAGATTTAAAAGATATAGAGGCAGGACATATCCCTGATGTGTTCCTTTCCTGATTTTGAACCATGCAGGGTTTCCTTGCTCTATTCTGACCATTGCTTCCTGGTCCAAATATAGGTTTCACATGAGCACAATCAAGTGTTCTGGGATTCCCATTCCCCTCAAGATTAGCCACAATTTCTTATGATCCACACAGTTAAATGCCTTTGCATTGTTAATGAAACACAGAGAGTCATTCCTCTGGTATTCTTAGCTTTCTGCCAAGATCTATCTGACATTGGCAATAAATTCTAATGTTACAACCTTTTCTAAACCCAACTTGTATTTCTGGTAGTTCTCTGTCTATGTACTCTTCCAGTTGTTTTTTATCATCTTCAGCAGGATTTTACCTGTGTGTGATATTAGTGATGTTGTTCTGTAATTTCCACACTCTCTTGGGTCACTTATTTTTGGAATAGGTATAAATATGGATCTCTTCCAGTCAGTTGGCCTGGTGGTTGGTTGTCCTCCAGATTTCTTGGCATAACCTGATGAGCACTTCCAGGGCAGCATCTGTTTGTTGAAATATGTCAATTGGCATTCCGTCAATTCCTAAGCCCTTATTTTTTTACGAAGTCCTTCAGAGTAGCCTGAACTTCCTCCTTCGTCGCCATTGCCTCTTGATCATATACCAATTGGCAAGAAGCTGGGTTGAAATCTCGAAGGGACACAGTTTGAATTCACCAGCTGCTCCACAGGAGAAGGGTGGAAGATCTCCTCCCATGTGATTAACCACCTCTGAAAACCCACCAGAGGGTCATCTATGGTTGCCTCTGGCTCGATACCACACAGCACAATATAGATCATATATGTATATTAATACTGCGCTTGTGAATATGAGAAATATTTTAATGAGTCCAAAATAAAATGCTGATTCAATGAAAACAATACAGCTTCCTCTTCACGATATACTTTCCTTCAAAAGCCTACATCAAAATATCAAACCCAAAATCTCAATTAAAATAAAAAATAAACTCAAAATTCAATGCTAAAAAAAAAAATATCAAACCTATTGCTGTCAAGTGGCTTCTGACTCCTGGTAATCCTCTGTAATACAGGGTAGCATTTTCTTTATTGTTATCTCCATGGATGCAGGTCTTCACTTGTTTGTCCAGTCATTTCAGTTCTTTCTTTTGTGGTTCCACTTAGGCGGGTTTGCACTGCCAACCTTTAGGTTAGTAGTCAAATTATTTATTTCCAGTTGTACATTTTGGGGCTATTTGGGAAACAAGAAGGAATGAAGGTTTATTGTTTGTTTAGTCCTTAAATTTGAGGTAATAATTATTGAAATAAGCACTTAGCAATAATTATTTTTTATAAAAGAACTTATCAAAGTCAGTATTTATAAATACATTTTACAGATATGAAAATCAAGACTTAGAAAGTTTAGATAATGTATGCTTTATGTTTAGAACATCAGAGAGAGAAAAACTGTCTGGTTAAAAGGATTGGAAGAGGTTCATATTTGTTTCCTATTTCCAAGAAAAGTGACCCAACTGAATATGGAAATTATAGAACAATATCATTGATATCACATGCAAACAAAATACTGCTTAAGGTTATTAAAAAATGGCTAGAACAGTACATAGATAGGGAACTGCCAGAAGTTCAAGTAGGATTCATAAGAGGCCGTGGCACCAGGATGTAACTGCTAATGTCAGATGGATCCTGGCGGAAAGTACGGAATATCAGAAGAATGTCTATTTGTGCTTTACTGACTATGCTAAGGCATTTGACTGTGTGGGTCATAACAAATTGTAGCTGACATTGAGAGGAATGGGAGTCTCAGAGTACTTAATTGTACTCGTGCAAAATCTGTACCTGAATCTGGAGGCTGTTGTGTGAACAGAGCAGGGAAACAGTACATGTTTTAAAATTAAGAAAGAAGTGTGTCAGGGTTGTATTCTCTCTCTGTACCTATTTAATCTGTATGCTAAGCAAATTATTCAAGAAGCTTGACTCTGTGAAGAGGAGTATGGCATCAGGTTTGGAGGGAGACTCATCAATAACCTGCATTATGCTTGCTGAAAGTGAGGAGGACTTGAAGCACTTGTTGCAGAAGATCAAGAAATGCAGCCTTCGGTATAGATTACATCTCAACGTCAAGAAAACAAAAATTCTTACCACTGGACTGATAGGCAGCATCATGGTCTATGGAGAAGAGATTGACATTGTCAACAGCTTCATCTTACTTGGATCTACAATGAACACTCTTGGTACCAGCAACAGGAAATCAGGAGATTTTGCATTGAGAAAGTCTGTAGTCAATTGAGGATGAAGGTGTACCTGATTCAGGCCATGGTTTTGCTATGCACATGAGATCTGGACAATGAATAAGGATGACAGGAGAATTGAGGTCTTTGCGTTTTGTTGTTGTAGAAAAGCACTTAAAATCCTATGGCCTGCCCAAAGAAATATGTCTTAGAGAGGGTGCAGCAAGAGTGTCCTTTGGAGGCAAGGATGATGAGGCACTGCCTCACATACGGCATGTTGCTAGGAGGGGCTATTCCTTGGAGAGGGAAATGATGCTTGGAAGAGTGGAGGGTCAGCAAATGAGAGGAAGACCCTCAAGCAGATGTACTGTCATAGTGACTGCCACAATGGGATCTAGTGTGTTAGGAAGTGTGAAGATGGCACAGAATAGGACAGGGTTCAGATTCACTGTTCATAGGATCACTATGAGTCATACTCGACAGTGCCTAAAAACAACAATACTTATTAGACAGCTAAGCTGACATATAAACCCAAATTCGTCTGAAAGAGGCTATGTGTGAGGTCAACTAAAAAGCCAGTTTCAACTGAATTGATTGAAACTCATGCTGGCTGCATATGTGTGGAGTAGAACACAGGGTTTTCAATGACTGTGGCTTTTTAGAAGTACATGGCCAGACCTTCCCTTCACCATGCTTCTGGGTAACTTTAAACTGCCAACTATTCACTTTTTAATGTGTGTTAACTCCAACAAAAAAAGTATCATTATATCCACTTTACAGATTGAAGAAACAGTAGTTCTAAGAGTTTTCATGATATATGAAGAGTGCTTAGATGAGCTTGGCGCTGAAGCTTGTGGGTGACC